>NW_028157567.1:0-160000 GCF_964263955.1 Coregonus lavaretus
CTTTTATATGTTAGAATGCAATCCCTCCGTCCCTCCACGTTCCACTCTCGTATCCTTTTATATGTTAGAATGCAATCCCTCCGTCCCTCCACGTTCCACTCTCTCTCCTTTTATATGTTAGAATGCAATCCCTCCGTCCCTCCACGTTCCACTCTCTCTCCTTTTATATGTTAGAATGCAATCCCTCCGTCCCTCCCAGCTTGGAAACAAGTTTGAAACACCCAAAAACAATCCTCTCAGAAAAACTCCTCTCCTACAATGAAATCCTACTCATTACTAGAGACTTTGAAGACAAGTACTGTTGTGTTGGGAAGAATCTCCAGTCAAGTGGGATTAAAATATCATATTAGTAAAGGGACAGTTCTGAGTGAATTACTCTGGAAAAATAGTTTATTTTGCACATGAAAGCATTTTTCCTTCTAATTGACTGCATAAACAGGAACGTAAGAGAGGAGCTGCTGTGACTTGTTTTACTCAGAGAGCAGTGAGTGGGAAGAGTGCCCCCATTTGGTTGAAAAGGAAATAACACTTTCTGACCATATTTTTTATTTATTTTTTTACACAGAGACAATCTTCCTATAGCTCATCCAACCAGCCTCCACCGGTGGGAATACTATAGGACAGCTCTTCTCTCTGTCAGACTCAGCCTCTCTCTGTGTCCCCCTCTCTCTCCGTGTCCCCCTCTCTCTCTGTGTCCCCCTCTCTCTCTCTGTGTCCCCCTCTCTCTCCGTGTCTCCCTCTCTCTCTGTGTCCCCCTCTCTCTCCGTGTGTCCCCCTCTCTCTCCGTGTCTCCCTCTCTCTCTGTGTCCCCCTCTCTCTCCGTGTGTCCCCCTCTCGCTCCGTGTCTCCCTCTCGCTCTGTGTGTCTCCCTCTCGCTCTCTGTGTCCCCCTCTCTCTCTCTCTGTCCCCCTCTCTCTCTCTCTGTCCCCCTCTCTCTCTCTGTGTGTCTCCCTCTCTCTCTCTGTGTGTCTCCCTCTCGCTCTCTGTGTCCCCCTCTCTCTCTCTCTGTCCCCCTCTCTCTCTCTCTGTCCCCCTCTCTCTCTCTGTGTGTCTCCCTCTCTCTCTCTGTGTGTCCCCCTCTCTCTCTCTGTGTGTCTCCCTCTCTCTCTCTGTGTGTCTCCCTCTCTCGCTCTCTGTGTGTCTCCCTCTCTCGCTCTCTGTGTGTCTCCCTCTCGCTCTCTGTGTGTCCCCCTCTCGCTCTCTGTGTGTCCCCCCTCTCTCGCTCTCTGTGTGTCTCCCTCTCTGTGTGTCTCCCTCTCGCTCTCTGTGTGTCTCCCTCTCCCTCTCTGTGTGTCTCCCTCTCGCTCTCTGTGTGTCCCCCTCTCTCTCTCTGTGTGTCCCCCTCTCTCTCTCTGTGTGTCTCCCTCTCGCTCTCTGTGTGTCCCCCTCTCGCTCTCTGTGTGTCTCCCTCTCGCTCTCTGTGTGTCCCCCCTCTCGCTCTCTGTGTGTCTCCCTCTCTGTGTGTCTCCCTCTCGCTCTCTGTGTGTCTCCCTCTCGCTCTCTGTGTGTCTCCCTCTCTCTGTGTGTCTCCCTCTCGCTCTCTGTGTGTCTCCCTCTCTCTGTGTGTCCCCCTCTCGCTCTCTGTGTCCCCCTCTCTCTGTGTGTCTCCCTCTCGCTCTCTGTGTGTCTCCCTCTCCCTCTCTGTGTGTCCCCCTCTCTCGCTCTCTGTGTGTCTCCCTCTCGCTCTCTGTGTGTCTCCCTCTCGCTCTCTGTGTGTCTCCCTCTCGCTCTCTGTGTGTCCCCCTCTCTCTGTGTGTCTCCCTCTCTCTGTGTGTCTCCCTCTCTGTGTGTCCCCCTCTCTCTGTGTGTCCCCCTCTCTCGCTCTCTGTGTGTCTCCCTCTCGCTCTCTGTGTGTCTCCCTCTCGCTCTCTGTGTGTCCCCCTCTCGCTCTCTGTGTGTCCCCCTCTCGCTCTCTGTGTGTCTCTCTCTCGCTCTCTGTGTGTCTCCCTCTCGCTCTCTGTGTGTCTCCCTCTCGCTCTCTGTGTGTCTCCCTCTCTCTGTGTGTCTCCCTCTCTGTGTGTCTCCCTCTCTGTGTGTCCCCCTCTCTCTGTGTGTCTCCCTCTCGCTCTCTGTGTGTCTCCCTCTCTGTGTGTCTCCCTCTCTGTGTGTCCCCCTCTCTCTGTGTGTCTCCCTCTCGCTCTCTGTGTGTCTCCCTCTCTCTCTCTGTGTGTCTCCCTCTCTCTCTCTGTGTGTCCCCTCTCTCTGTGTGTCTCCCTCTCTCTCTCTGTGTGTCCCCCTCTCTCTGTGTGTCTCCCTCTCGCTCTCTGTGTGTCTCCCTCTCGCTCTCTGTGTGTCTCCCTCTCGCTCTCTGTGTGTCTCCCTCTCGCTCTCTGTGTGTCTCTCTCTCGCTCTCTGTGTGTCTCTCTCTCTCTCTCTGTGTGTCTCCCTCTCGCTCTCTGTGTGTCTCCCTCTCTCTCTCTGTGTGTCCCCCTCTCTCTCTCTCTGTGTGTCTCCCTCTCTCTCTCTGTGTGTCTCTCTCTCGCTCTCTGTGTGTCTCTCTCTCTCTCTCTGTGTGTCTCCCTCTCGCTCTCTGTGTGTCTCCCTCTCGCTCTCTGTGTGTCTCCCTCTCTCGCTCTCTGTGTCCCCCTCTCTCTGTGTGTCTCCCTCTCTCTCTCTGTGTGTCCCCCTCTCTCGCTCTCTGTGTGTCTCCCTCTCTCTCTCTCTGTGTGTCTCCCTCTCTCTCTCTGTGTGTCCCCCTCTCTCGCTCTCTGTGTGTCTCCCTCTCGCTCTCTGTGTGTCCCCCTCTCTCTCTCTCTGTGTGTCTCCCTCTCTCTCTCTGTGTGTCCCCCTCTCTCGCTCTCTGTGTGTCTCCCTCTCGCTCTCTGTGTGTCTCCCTCTCGCTCTCTGTGTGTCCCCCTCTCTCGCTCTCTGTGTGTCTCCCTCTCTCGCTCTCTGTGTCCCCCTCTCTCTGTGTGTCTCCCTCTCGCTCTCTGTGTGTCCCCCTCTCTCGCTCTCTGTGTCCCCCTCTCTCTGTGTGTCTCCCTCTCGCTCTCTGTGTCCCCCTCTCTCTGTGTGTCTCCCTCTCGCTCTCTGTGTGTCTCCCTCTCGCTCTCTGTGTCCCCCTCTCTCTGTGTGTCTCCCTCTCGCTCTCTGTGTGTCTCCCTCTCGCTCTCTGTGTCCCCCTCTCTCTGTGTGTCCCCCTCTCTCTGTGTGTCTCCCTCTCTCTCTCTGTGTGTCCCCCTCTCTCTGTGTGTCTCCCTCTCGCTCTCTGTGTGTCCCCCTCTCTCTGTGTGTCTCCCTCTCGCTCTCTGTGTGTCTCCCTCTCTCTGTGTGTCTCCCTCTCTGTGTGTCTCCCTCTCTGTGTGTCCCCCTCTCTCTGTGTGTCTCCCTCTCTCTCTCTGTGTGTCTCCCTCTCTCTCTCTGTGTGTCTCCCTCTCTCTCTCTGTGTGTCTCCCTCTCTCTCTCTGTGTGTCTCCCTCTCGCTCTCTGTGTGTCTCCCTCTCTCTCTCTGTGTGTCTCCCTCTCGCTCTCTGTGTGTCTCCCTCTCTCTGTGTGTCTCCCTCTCTGTGTGTCTCCCTCTCTGTGTGTCCCCCTCTCGCTCTCTGTGTGTCTCCCTCTCTCTCTCTGTGTGTCTCCCTCTCTCTCTCTGTGTGTCTCCCTCTCTCTCTCTGTGTGTCTCCCTCTCTCTCTCTGTGTGTCTCCCTCTCTCTCTCTGTGTGTCTCCCTCTCGCTCTCTGTGTGTCTCCCTCTCTCTCTCTGTGTGTCTCCCTCTCGCTCTCTGTGTGTCTCCCTCTCTCTGTGTGTCTCCCTCTCTGTGTGTCTCCCTCTCTGTGTGTCCCCCTCTCTCTGTGTGTCTCCCTCTCTCTCTCTGTGTGTCTCCCTCTCTCTCTCTGTGTGTCTCCCTCTCTCTCTCTGTGTGTCCCCCTCTCGCTCTCTGTGTGTCTCCCTCTCTCTCTCTGTGTGTCTCCCTCTCTCTCTCTGTGTGTCCCCCTCTCTCTCTCTGTGTGTCTCCCTCTCGCTCTCTGTGTGTCTCCCTCTCGCTCTCTGTGTGTCTCCCTCTCTCTCTCTGTGTGTCTCCCTCTCTCTCTCTGTGTGTCTCCCTCTCTCTCTCTGTGTGTCTCCCTCTCGCTCTCTGTGTGTCTCCCTCTCTCTGTGTGTCTCCCTCTCTGTGTGTCTCCCTCTCTGTGTGTCCCCCTCTCTCTGTGTGTCTCCCTCTCTCTCTCTGTGTGTCTCCCTCTCTCTCTCTGTGTGTCTCCCTCTCTCTCTCTGTGTGTCTCCCTCTCTCTCTCTGTGTGTCTCTCTCTCTCTCTCTGTGTGTCTCCCTCTCTCTCTCTGTGTGTCTCCCTCTCGCTCTCTGTGTGTCTCCCTCTCTCTCTCTGTGTGTCTCTCTCTCTCTCTCTGTGTGTCCCCCTCTCTCTCTCTCTGTGTCCCCCTCTCTCTCTCTCTGTGTCTCCCTCTCTCTCTCTGTGTGTCTCCCTCTCGCTCTCTGTGTCCCCCTCTCTCTCTCTCTCTCTCTGTGTCCCCCTCTCTCTCTCTCTCTCTCTGTGTCCCCCTCTCGCTCTCTGTGTGTCTCCCTCTCTGTGTGTCTCCCTCTCTGTGTGTCTCCCTCTCCCTCTCTGTGTGTCTCCCTCTCTCTCTCTCTGTGTCCCCCTCTCTCTCTCTCTCTCTCTGTGTCCCCCTCTCGCTCTCTGTGTGTCTCCCTCTCTGTGTGTCTCCCTCTCTGTGTGTCTCCCTCTCCCTCTCTGTGTGTCTCCCTCTCCCTCTCTCTGTGTGTCTCCCTCTCGCTCTCTGTGTGTCTCCCTCTCCCTCTCTGTGTGTCTCCCTCTCTCTCTCTGTGTGTCTCCCTCTCTGTGTGTCCCCCTCTCCCTCTCTCTGTGTGTCTCCCTCTCGCTCTCTGTGTGTCCCCCTCTCGCTCTCTGTGTGTCTCCCTCTCTGTGTGTCCCCCTCTCTCGCTCTCTGTGTGTCTCTCTCTCTCTCTCTGTGTGTCTCCCTCTCTCTCTCTGTGTGTCTCCCTCTCCCTCTCTGTGTGTCCCCCTCTCTCGCTCTCTGTGTGTCTCTCTCTCTCTCTCTGTGTGTCCCCCTCTCTCGCTCTCTGTGTGTCTCTCTCTCTCTCTCTGTGTGTCTCCCTCTCTCTCTCTGTGTGTCTCCCTCTCTCTCTCTGTGTGTCTCCCTCTCGCTCTCTGTGTGTCTCCCTCTCTGTGTGTCTCCCTCTCTGTGTGTCTCCCTCTCTGTGTGTCTCCCTCTCGCTCTCTGTTTCAGCCGTTCTCACTCTTCCTCTCTTTGTCTCTCATGTGTGTAAAATTGTGGGAACTGACATCTCTGTTATAGTATGACAGGCCAGGACAGACTCTGCAGCAAAAAAAGTAATGTATATTCACCTCAAAAGGCAGTTTAAGAAATCCTGCAATTTGTTCTTCAAATTTTAGAAGCTAAATACCACTGATTGAGTCATATGTGGAGCAGTGGACCAGGAAGAGCTGCTCCACCTCTACCACAGTGCTTACAAAGTCTGCTCTGGCCGTCCATGTTTGTTTATGGCGTCCTGTCTCTATTGCCAGGCTATGGTCACTCAGTCTGTACATTGTTCATGTCTTTCTTTGTTTGAAATATTTTATTTGGCGAGGTGTTGTGCTAATTTGATATCTCGGTTTGTAATTTGGTAACATTGAAGTTTATATGATTAAATAGAATTTCATTTTGCCAATAATTAGTGTATTAATAATGCACAGAGATTTCTATTTTTTGAATTTTGTTATTCAAAACTGTTATTCCCCCCTCTTTCGCTCTCCCTTCCGGCCCTGTGGCCTTTGTCCGGTGGTGATCCATGGATGACCGGTGTTTTCAGCTCACTGCTTTCGACAATTACCCCAGTGCAGCGTGGGAACGTCAGGCTGAAGAGGGCAGGGGCCTGTCAATCACACGTGTGTGTGTGTGTGTGTGTGTGTGTGTGTGTGTGTGTGTGTGTGTGTGTGTGTGTGTGCGTGTGTCAACTGCCACATAAGACTTCCTGGACCAGACCAGACCAGTCCTACTGTTGCTCCTTGGGATCAGTCTCTCGCGCTGCCTTCTGAGATGTGAAAACACTGTTTACACCATTACAGCTGGGGGATAGGAATGTTCCCAGTGCTAAACTGATGTTCAGCAGAGATTTTGAATTGAAGGCATGGTAGCCAACAAACAGCAATACAATTTTGACTGACATAAGGAAATCAATGTATGTAGAATTAGTCCTGACGGCTAGCCAACCACATGGTACAGCCCATATCCTAGGACTGACAGAAGGCTTAAGGGATCAATAGGGTCTCTGTGTGAATGGATGTTCCGCATGGACGATAGACCTGAGTCACTGACGGAGAAAACCCCTTAAAGATGGTGGTCTGATTAAGTTTGTGTTTGTTTGGGCAGAGAGCCAGACAGCTCATCCGATTCCCAAACAACACCCTATTCACTGAGCAGACAAAACATTGACAGACTAAAAAGGTGAATCCAGGTGAAAGCTATGATCCTTATTGATGCCACTTGTTAAATCCACTTCAAATCAGTGTAGGTGAAAGGGAGGAGACAGGTTAAAGAAGGATTTTTAAGCCTTGAGACAACTGAGACATGGATTGTGTATGTGCGCCATTCAGAGTTCGAATGGGCAAGACAAAAGATTTAAAGGGCCTTTGAACGGGGTATGGTAGTAGGTGCCAGGCGCACCGGTTTGTGTCAAGAACTGCAACGCTGCTGTTTTTTTTCTTCTCCAAGCTCAACCGTTTCCCGTGTGCATCAAGAAGGGTCCACCCAGAGAACATCCACAACTGACACAACTGTGGGAAGCATTAAGAGTCAACATTGGGCCAGCATCCCCTGTGTCCACGCCCCGACGAATTGAAGCTGTTCTGAGGGCAAAAGGGGGTGGGTGCAACTCAATAGTAGAAAAGGTGTTCTTAATGTTTTGTACACAATGTATAGTGAACTTCTTTTGACCACAACCCATAGGGAAACCCATAGCACTCCAGGTAAAAAGTAGTGCACTATATAGGAGATAGGTAGTGCCGAGTCCCCTAAAGGGTTTAGTTCTTCCTGGTGTGCAGCCAATCAGCTCAGCCGGTAACAGAATACACTTCAACTTAGCTGAATTAAATAGAACATTATATTTTTCCCCATTCCCGGAGCGAGTGCGCATACGAAGTGGCTATGTTGAGCGTAAAAGGCATCATTTGAAACAGGTCCCCGTGTGGCTCAGTTGGTAGAGCATGGCGCTCGCAACGCCAGGGTTGTGGGTTCGATTCCCATGGGGGGCCAGTATTATTTTTTTATTTTTTATGTATGCACTCACTAACTGTAAGTCGCTCTGGATAAGAGCGTCTGCTAAATGACTAAAATGTAAATGTAAAATGTCCTATACGCTAGATTGAGTTATTAGGCAACTTTAGTCGTGAATGATACAAACCATAAAATGATGTGACTATAGGCTGTTGACCATTTAAGAAAGTGCCAAAAAAAAGCTCTGTTCCTTGCCTCAGGCTGCACAGCTGTTCTCTCATCAAGT
Organism: Coregonus lavaretus; assembly: GCF_964263955.1. NCBI lineage: Eukaryota > Metazoa > Chordata > Actinopteri > Salmoniformes > Salmonidae > Coregonus > Coregonus lavaretus. Next base: position 7,475 of record NW_028157567.1, read on the forward strand.
GATCATATTTTCACCCATCAGACTATTCTCAATTTAATCTTGTCTTTACTAATATGTAAAATGAGTTTCTATTTAGGATGGCCCATTATCAAATGGGAAGGAACAGGGACAAGGGGAAAAAAGACGTCATCTGGAATAGCGAACGGAGGCCGCGCGCTTTCCTGCCCGTCCGTTTGTCAAAGATGCACATTAGGCTGCTCCGGTTTTATAGCGGAGCTTAATATGAACAGCTGAGAAATAAATATAATAACACTCATTTCACTCCACACTTCAACCACATGCTCTCGCTGAGCGACCGGTGATATTCTGCCCAAACTCTGTATGCCATGGGCTCTCCAACCCTGTTCCTGCAGCTACCCAGTACTCTGTATGCCATGGGCTCTCCAACCCTGTTCCTCCAGCTACCCAGTACTCTGTATGCCATGGGCTCTCCAACCCTGTTCCTGCAGCTACCCAGTACTCTGTATGCCATGGGCTCTCCAACCCTGTTCCTCCAGCTACCCAGTACTCTGTATGCCATGGGCTCTCCAACCCTGTTCCTCCAGCTACCCAGTACTCTGTATGCCATGGGCTCTCCAACCCTGTTCCTCCAGCTACCCAGTACTCTGTATGCCATGGGCTCTCCAACCCTGTTCCTCCAGCTACCCAGTACTCTGTATGCCATGGGCTCTCCAACCCTGTTCCTCCAGCTACCCAGTACTCTGTATGCCATGGGCTCTCCAACCCTGTTCCTCCAGCTACCCAGTACTCTGTATGCCATGGGCTCTCCAACCCTGTTCCTCCAGCTACCCAGTACTCTGTATGCCATGGGCTCTCCAACCCTGTTCCTCCAGCTACCCAGTACTCTGTATGCCATGGGCTCTCCAACCCTGTTCCTCCAGCTACCCAGTACTCTGTATGCCATGGGCTCTCCAACCCTGTTCCTCCAGCTACCCAGTACTCTGTATGCCATGGGCTCTCCAACCCTGTTCCTCCAGCTACCCAGTACTCTGTATGCCATGGGCTCTCCAACCCGGTTCCTCCAGCTACCCAGTACTCTGTATGCCATGGGCTCTCCAACCCTGTTCCTCCAGCTACCCAGTACTCTGTATGCCATGGGCTCTCCAACCCGGTTCCTCCAGCTACCCAGTACTCTGTATGCCATGGGCTCTCCAATCCTGTTCCTGCAGCTACCCGGTACTCTGTATGCCATGGGCTCTCCAATCCTGTTCCTCCAGCTACCCAGTACTCTGTATGCCATGGGCTCTCCAACCCGGTTCCTCCAGCTACCCAGTACTCTGTATGCCATGGGCTCTCCAATCCTGTTCCTGCAGCTACCCGGTACTCTGTATGCCATGGGCTCTCCAACCCTGTTCCTGCAGCTACCCGGTGCTTAATTTGGGAAACCAAGTGAAATCTGTTTGGGAACATCAATACTAACATGGTTTTCGCAACTAAACATATTTAGGACCGGATAAAAGTACACTGCAGTTGAGGAACAATGGGAAAATAATTCTGCTTTGAAAGTTGATAAACCTGTAACCTCACTTTTGAGAAAGTGGCCCTTGAATGTTTTGGTACCTAGTGAAGAGCTCTTCTTTGTCTACACCCATTCAGCATCGTTCACACCCTCTTAAGCTTTAGCCCCAGCCATCTCTTTAAGGATTCACATGTGAGGCCATGTGCTAAACAGAGTGAGTAAGGTAGTGTAGTAAACAACCAAAGATTAAGACTAAAAGTGGTGAAAGTAGTAGCAAAAATCTAGTCCTTGGCCTATATCCTAATTTGACTTTGGTGCAGGTCATATTGTTCTTCACATTACTGTCTCTGATAAACACTATATCAAATAAAACCAACGTTTATTTGTCACATGCACAGGATACAGAAGGTGTAAACGGTACAGTGAAATGGTTATTTGCATGTTCGCATAGTAGCAATATCGAAAATAGCATGTGTCCCTAGAAATATTTTATCATTATTAGATGATGCTTACCCAGACACACTTGTCTAAATTGATGGGTCATGTGAAAGAAATGCTATAACCCCCCCTTTTCAGCCACATCTAGCTAAGTGGATGGGTCACTATTGTCTAGACATGTTCATGAAATACAGTAGATTACCGTAATCACACCCAGACACACCTGGCTAACTTGACGGGTCATGTAATCATCTGATGAAGTGGAGTCTTTTGTTAAGACATGAAGCTAAAACAATTAACCTAATGCTGCTTTCAAGACAACTGTGAACTTGGAAAAATACGAGGTCAAATCACGACGTCAGGTGATCTTCAGGTCGGAAAGTCGATGCTCTAGAAAGACGCCCGAGTTCCTGAGTTGGAATTCCGAGTTGGATAACCGTTCAAAATTATTTTCTCTCAGTCTAAGCTAGTTTTTTTTGTTGAGTTCCCAGTTGTCTTGAATGCACTAAAACACGGAAGTCTGAGATTTCCGAGTTCCCAGTTGTTTTGAACGTGGCAATAATCCCAACCCATACCACTAGCAATACAAACTGATTGTCATAGCTAGCCACCAGGCATTAGTCTGCAGCTAGCTAGCTAACATTAGGCTATAACTAGCAATGCAAATGGCTCTGAGATACAAATAATATTACTACACAGATCATACACGTAACGTTAGCTAGCGAGCCAGCCAGCTAACTAGCTAGCTAGCTAACAGTACACTTTAACTTGCAATGAAAATGACTTGCTGACAAAATTATAAACGTATAATATCTAGCTAGACTGTCTTACCCGTATACATGGAGGGACGCTTCTCCCTCTCTGTCACGGATGCCATGGTTGCCCTTAGTTTGAAGATGTAATCCGGAGACAGGTGTTTTATACAACAGCATATTTGCAATCAAACACCTGAATTTTCTCCATCTCCTTAGCTATCATACTCCACCGGGCATTCCACTGATTTCAGAACTCGTTCAACTTCTTCAATGACAACAACACTGTTGATCGCCGTTTCTTCCTACATCACTGTCATCAGAAGATTCTACAATGTCTGGTTCAATTTATTTATTTTTAACCTAAAATCAGAGATTTCCTCATCGTCAGATTCATTTTCAGAGTCAGAGAGAGTCAACATGGCAACGATCGTCCTCCAGAAAGTGGAGAGCAACACTTTTGCAGTTCTTCATGATATCTTTCAAAAAAGTTGTGGTAGAAAGGATTATCTACACATACAGCCCATGTTATAGACAGAAGCGTGCTACATGGCAGACCAATCCAAACTCATCTCTCGGCATGTCCAGCCCTATCCATTATCTCAGCCAATCATGGTTCCTGTCTTTTTCCGCGGCTAAACAAACTAGGCATCGTAATTTAACAATTTTATACGTATTTACAGATGGCATACAAGTTTGATATTAAGGCACATGAAAGTTCATATGTTCCCAGAAGGCATTTCTGCCAAAAAAACGATTTTTGCTAAAATAATACATGTTTACATTCAAAAGACTCTCCTGTGAAGTTGTGACGTGCGACATCCTCCTAGTTTCCTGAAACAAGTCACATTTCATTAAACTATTCCTCGAGAAAGGAATAAAGGAGAGAGAGGAGGAGATGGGAACGCACGGTGGTGAGATATTCTGTATAGCTAAAAAGGTAATGTGTCACCCAATTAATTATAAATAATTCCCTACTACTAGGCTATTCAAAATCAATGAACCGACTGCATCACCCAGGACTATACGTTCTCTCCCAGGATCATGGATAGAAATGTTGGAGCATAGCATAACCGGTCCATCCAGTACTCAAATGTGTTTCATTGTCGAGTATAGGGTAGACCAATTATGTACCAAAGACATCTTCAATCAGTTTTGTTTTTTTTGTTTTTCTGCCATGCGTAACATGTAGACTACGTATTGTATAAGGCACAATCATAATATACAAAATAAAAAATAACAGCCTTGGGCTCATAAAGGTCTATGGATGTTTTGAATGAATCATCACCTTAGAAAGCGCTGTCCATTTCGTTGTGTTAGGGTTTGAAACAACATCCACATCGACCATGTTTTCCACTCAGTTTCAACCTGCTGTTGATCTTCTTTATTCAAATTGATCGATCACAGTGTGGCAGGTGAGTTTTAAAAGCGTAATACTGTTTTGATGATAAGTGTTTGATGTGATTTTCGATTGCATTTGCATTGATGTCAGTCAGAGTGGTTAGAGGGGACAATAGAGCCCAGAGTACCAGGCCGTTAGCGACCTGATGGTAGTTTGGGTACTACCAACGCATGTCCAGAGTGCATAAGAGGAGATTACCGTGACTCAATAACATCCCATTTAGCAGACGCTTTTATCCAAAGCGACTTACAGTCATGTGCGTACATACATTTTTACGTATGGGTGGTTCCCGGGGGATCGAACCCACTACCCTGGCGTTACGAGCGCCGTGCTCTACCCATTGAGCTACGGAGGACCACTCAACAGTCACGTGGAATTTGACTGCGGTCATGGCTCGTGACTGCCGGCGTGTCGGTAATAGGGTCACCGCAACAGCTCTAAATGTATTTGGGGGTCTTTGGGAGAAAGGAAGGAACGGCTTCAGGACAAACTAACACACACTTGGCCTACATTCCAGATGTGTATTGATCATTCAATAATCAAAATCAGCTGATCAGCGTCAGGAGTAGGTCATGCACAATAGAGTTAGATATGGTTAGGGTTGTATGCTAACACAATTGACATTGGTCTGGTCTGGTCCTCTACTCGGTCACACACAACAACTGCAGCATGATTCTCAGAAGCTTCAGCAGGAAGTCATTGGAATGGCATCAGGACAAACTAACACACTTAGCCTACATTCCAAATGAGTAGGGCCTATTGATTACTCAATAATCAATTACTCAATCTGGTGATCAGCTTCGAGGGTATCAATCATGTCCACTGGTCAACCCAACCAAAGGCTGCATTGGACTATGAACATGTGATCAGGGTGTTCCATCGTCAGCCGACCACAGAGGGTGACCTGCCTGACCCTGAGGTGACCTCAGGTTTTGACTTATGACCCCCACGTGATCAGGCCTCCTAATGAGGGCAGCCATGGTGTCTGTTCACCGGGGGGGGGGGGGCAGACTGCAGTAATAGAAACCACAAGAGCCTTAATATTCCTCCTAGACAGGAGCTAGCTACTGACACACAGAGCTACTGACAACACAGAGCTACTGACACACAGAGCTGCTGACAACACAGAGCTACTGACACACAGAGCTACTGACAACACAGAGCTACTGACAACACAGAGCTACTGACAACACAGAGCTACTGACACAGAGAGCTACTGACAACACAGAGCTACTGACACAGAGAGCTACTGACAACACAGAGCTACTGACACACAGAGCTACTGACAACACAGAGCTACTGACAACACAGAGCTACTGACAACACAGAGCTACTGACACAGAGAGCTACTGACAACACAGAGCTACTGACACAGAGAGCTACTGACAACACAGAGCTACTGACAACACAGAGCTGCTGACACACAGAGCTACTGACAACACAGAGCTACTGACACACAGAGCTACTGACAACACAGAGCTACTGACAACACAGAGCTACTGACAACACAGAGCTACTGACACAGAGAGCTACTGACAACACAGAGCTACTGACACAGAGAGCTACTGACAACACAGAGCTACTGACACACAGAGCTACTGACAACACAGAGCTACTGACAACACAGAGCTGCTGACACACAGAGCTACTGACAACACAGAGCTACTGACAACACAGAGCTACTGACAACACAGAGCTACTGACACACAGAGCTACTGACACACAGAGCTACTGACAACACAGAGCTGCTGACACAGAGCTACTGACAACACAGAGCTACTGACAACACAGAGCTACTGACAACACAGAGCTACTGACAACACAGAGCTACTGACACACAGAGCTGCTGACAACACAGAGCTACTGACACACAGAGCTACTGACAACACAGAGCTACTGACAACACAGAGCTACTGACAACACAGAGCTACTGACACAGAGAGCTACTGACAACACAGAGCTACTGACACAGAGAGCTACTGACAACACAGAGCTACTGACACACAGAGCTACTGACAACACAGAGCTACTGACAACACAGAGCTACTGACAACACAGAGCTACTGACACAGAGAGCTACTGACAACACAGAGCTACTGACACAGAGAGCTACTGACAACACAGAGCTACTGACAACACAGAGCTGCTGACACACAGAGCTACTGACAACACAGAGCTACTGACAACACAGAGCTACTGACAACACAGAGCTACTGACACACAGAGCTACTGACACACAGAGCTACTGACAACACAGAGCTGCTGACACAGAGCTACTGACAACACAGAGCTACTGACAACACAGAGCTACTGACAACACAGAGCTACTGACACACAGAGCTACTGACAACACAGAGCTACTGACACAGAGAGCTACTGACAACACAGAGCTACTGACACAGAGAGCTACTGACAACACAGAGCTGCTGACACAGAGCTACTGACAACACATAGCTACTGACACACAGAGCTACTGACACACAGAGCTACTGACAACACAGAGCTACTGACAACACAGAGCTGCTGACACACAGAGCTACTGACAACACAGAGCTACTGACACAGAGAGCTACTGACAACACAGAGCTACTGACAACACAGAGCTGCTGACACACAGAGCTACTGACAACACAGAGCTACTGACAACACAGAGCTACTGACACACAGAGCTACTGACAACACAGAGCTACTGACAACACAGAGCTACTGACAACACAGAGCTACTGACACACAGAGCTACTGACAACACAGAGCTACTGACAACACAGAGCTACTGACAACACAGAGCTACTGACAACACAGAGCTGCTGACACACAGAGCTACTGACAACACAGAGCTACTGACACAGAGAGCTACTGACAACACAGAGCTACTGACAACACAGAGCTGCTGACACACAGAGCTACTGACAACACAGAGCTACTGACAACACAGAGCTACTGACAACACAGAGCTACTGACAACACAGAGCTACTGACACACAGAGCTGCTGACACACAGAGCTACTGACAACACAGAGCTGCTGACACACAGAGCTGCTGACACACAGAGCTACTGACAACACAGAGCTACTGACAACACAGAGCTGCTGACACACAGAGCTGCTGACAACACAGAGCTACTGACAACACAGAGCTACTGACAACACAGAGCTACTGACACACAGAGCTGCTGACACACAGAGCTACTGACAACACAGAGCTACTGACAACACAGAGCTGCTGACACACAGAGCTACTGACAACACAGAGCTACTGACAACACAGAGCTACTGACAACACAGAGCTACTGACAACACAGAGCTACTGACAACACAGAGCTACTGACAACACAGAGCTACTGACAACACAGAGCAACTGACAACACAGAGCTCCAATACTACATTATGGGTCTAAATCTTCTTCTTGTTTCAGACTTTCATGTTACTACTACAAAAATAGTGGAATACAGTAGGTGTGTCTGCTCGAGGACATTCAAACAAGACATTACAGGCTGCTGTTCCTGGGAAGAGAGACAAACGATTAAGGGCCAACTCCAGGAGGAGTCACCCTTTTCACACGGGGTGGACTAAACTGGGCCACCACTGTTTTGATCTCTCCTCAACACGGGCCTCCTCCGGTTGTGTAGAGGGCGTGAGGGCCCAACGATTTAACAGCAGAGAGCTACTTAACACCAAGTCCTGTATTGTGTTCTGTCACCGTAGCGTGAATCCACCGGAGTCCTTCTGTATGTCTGGGGCTCAACCTCTCGATCCTAAAACTCTCTTCTCTGCCAAGTCTCTGATTAGCCGTGACCTGGCAGAGGACAAACAAACACACACCAGGTATGTGTCCCAAATGGCACCCTATTCCCAACATAGTGCACTACTTTTGTCCAGTGCCCATAGGGACTATAGGAATAAGGTACCATTAGGATGCCACTTGGGATACAACCACAAAAAAGTGAAAAGCTGAACCTGTAGGAGGTACAAATTGTTCTATATAAGTGCCAAATAAGGGTTGTTAGGCTCGTAACCATAGCAGATCACTTGATGGTGCTAGACAGAACCCTGTGTTATAAAGTTATATAAAATAACCCTTTCCTAAGGTTCTACAAATAACCATTTAAAAAAAGGTTCTATATAGCACCAAAGGGTTGTAACGATAGCGGAACCGTTTTTGGTGCTATATAGAACCTTTCTTAAAATGGTTCTTTATAGAACCATAATGGAGAATGTGATTGAAAAAAGGTTCTTAATATAACCTAAGGTTCAACGAATAACAGTTTGAAGAACCGTACATGGTTTTTTATTCTGGTCAGCCATATTATATTGTTAAAATTCCCAGAGGTGTTATTATTGTGTTGATAATTGACTAGCTAATCAGGTGTGCTAGTTCTGGAACAGATGAGGAGAGAATTGACACAAGACCATACATGAGTCTTTCAGAAGACACCATTACTGGCCATAGTCATACAGTTGAAGTAGGAAGTTTACATACACGTAGGTTGGAGTCATTCAAACTTGTTTTTCAACCACTCCACAAATGTCTTGTTAACAAACTAGTTTTGGCAAGTCGGTTAGGACATCTACTTTGTGCATGACACAAGGAATTTTTCCAACAATTGTTTACAGACAGATTATTTCACTGTATCACAATTTCAGATGGTCTGAAGTTTACATACACTAAGTTGACTGTGCCTTTAAACAGCTTGGAAAATTCCAGAAAATGATGTAATGGCTTTACAAGCTTCTGATAAGCTAATTGACATAATTGTCACAAATGGGTCTTCCAAATGGACAATGACCCCAAGCATACTTCCAAAGTTGTGGCAAAATGGCTTAAGGACAACAAAGTCAAGGTATTGGAGTAGCCATCACAAAGCCCTGACCTCAATCCTATAGAACATTTATGGGCAGAACTGAAAAAGCATGTGCAACTAGGAGGCCTTACCTGACTCAGTTACACCAGCTCACCCAATTCACCCAATTTATTGCGGGAAGCTTGTGGAAGGCTACCCAAAACGTTTGACCCAAGTTAAACAATTTAAAAGGCAATGCTACCAAATACTAATTGAGTGTATGTAAACTTCTGACCCACTGAATGCGATGAAAGAAATAAAAGCTGAAATAAATAATTCTCTCTACTATTATTCTGACATTTCACATTCTTAAAAATAAAGTGGTGATCCTAACTAACCTAAAACAGACAATTTTTACTAGGATTAAATGTCAGGAATTGTGAAAAACTGAGTTTAAATGTATTTGGCTAAGGTGTATGTAAACTTCCGACTTCAACTGTATATAACATGTAACGGCATTACACAACACATTAAATAAACTGGAATGACACTCTCTCACGGTTGCACAAAAAGAGCTGTGAGCAAACCACGCCCCAAAATATTCTAATGAGCTGCCGCCCCTACATTTTAATTACACTAAAAGAGCAAATAACCCTTTTCTAATCTGTAATGAACCATTCAAATCAAATCAAATTTTATTGGTCGCATACACACACACACACACACACACACACACACACACACACACTACCAGTCAAAAGTTTGAATATACCATTCAAGGGTTTTTCTTTATTTTTACTATTTTCTACATTGTACAATAATAGTGAAGACATCAAAACTATGAAATAACATATATGGAGTCATGTAGTAACCAACACAGTGTAGGTGTCCTGGAGGGCAGGCAGTGTGCCCCCGGTGGTCCGTTGGGCAGACCGCACCACCCTTTGTAGAGCCCTGCGGTTGTGGACGGTGCAGTTACCCTACCAGGCGGTGATACAGGCTGACAGGATGCTCTCAATGGTGCATCTGTAAAAGGTTTTGAGGGCCTTATGGTCCAAGCTGAATTTCTTCAGCCTCCTGATGTTGAAGAGGCTCTGTTGCGCCTTCTTCACCACACTGAATGTGTGGTTGGATCATTTCAGATTGTCAGTGATGTGTACGCCGAGGAACTTGAAGCTTTTCACCTTCTCCACTGCGGCCCCATCGATGTGGACGGGGGCTTCTGGCACCACTCCGCCAGGGCCCTCACCTTCTCCCTTCAGGCTGTCTCATCGTTGTTGGTAATCAGGCCTACCGTTGTTGTCGTCTGCAAACTTGATGGTGCGATGGCGATTGAGTCATCCGTGGATCTATTTGAGAGGTATACAAATTGCAGTGGGTGTCAGGTAAGGTGGAGGTGATATGATCCTTAACTAGCATCTCAAAACACTTCATGATGACAGAAGCGACTGCTACGGGGCGACAGTCATTCAGTTCAGTTACCTTCGATTTCTTGGGTACAGAAACAGTGGTGGGCATCTTGACAACAGACTGGTATCGGGAGAGATTGAATATGTCCGTAGACACTCCAGACAGCCGGTCTGCGCGTGCTCTGAGGAAGAGGTTAGGGATGCCGTCTGGGCCTTTGCGAGGGGTTAACATGCTTAAAGGTCTTACTCACGTCAGCCACGGAGAATGAGAGCTCACAGTCCACAAAGAAGGTGTTTGGCTTGTCCGGGAGCAAGACGTTGGTGTCCGTGAAGTGTCCGAATTTCTTTTTATAATCCGTGACTGTCTGGAGTCCCTGCCACATACATCTCGTGTCTGAGCCGTTGAATATCGATTCCACTTTGTCTCTGTACTGCCTTTTTGCCTGTTTCACTGCCTTACGGAGGGCATAATTGGACTGTTTGTATTCGACCACATTCCCAGTCACCTTGCCGTTGTTAAATGTGGTGGTTCACGCTTTCAGTTTTATGCAAATGCTGCCATCTATCCACAGTTTCTGGTTTGGATAGGTTTTAGTAATCACAGTGGGAACAACATCCCCTATACACTTCCTGATGAACTCAGTCACCGTGTCAGCGTATACGTCAATGTTATTCTCAGAGACGACCCGGAATACGTCCCAGTCCGCGTGATCAAAACAATCTTGAAGCACGGATTCCGATTGGTCAGACCAGCGTTGAACAGTCCTTACTACGGGTACTTCCTGTTTAAGTTTCTGCCTATAGGAAGGGAGAAGCAGGAGGCGTTATCTGATTTGCCGAAGGGAGGGCGGGGGAGGGCCTTGTAGCCTTCAACAGGCTGTTGATTGTGGCCTGTGGAATGTTGTCCCACTCCTCTTCAATGGCTGCGCTAAGTTGCTGGATCACTAACAGGGATGTAAACTCATTTGTGCACAACACTTGAGAGACATTTTTGTGTGTATGGAAAATTTTTTAGATCTTTTATTTCAGCTCATGAAACATGGGACCAACACTTTACATGTTGCGTTTATATTTTTGTTCAGTATAAATAAAACATTTTCTACCCAGTCAGTCTAAATCACTCAGTAAATGAAGCAGTGGAATGGAGTCCTTCTATATTCTACCCAGTCAGCCTAAATCACTAATTAAATGAAGCAGTGGAATGGAGTCCTTCTATTTTCTACCCAGTCAGTCTAAATCACTCAGTAAATGAAGCAGTGGAATGGAGTCCTTCTATTTTCTACCCAGTCAGTCTAAATCACTCAGTAAATGAAGCAGTGGAATGGAGTCCTTCTATTTTCTACCCAGTCAGTCTAAATCACTCAGTAAATGAAGCAGTGGAATGGAGTCCTTCTATTTTCTACCCAGTCAGTCTAAATCACTCAGTAAATGAAGCAGTGGAATGGAGTCCTTCTATTTTCTACCCAGTCAGTCTAAATCACTCAGTAAATGAAGCAGTGGAATGGAGTCCTTCTATTTTCTACCCAGTCAGTCTAAATCACTAATTAAATGAAGCAGTGGAATGGAGTCCTTCTATTTTCTACCCAGTCAGTCTAAATCACTCATTAAATGAAGCAGTGGAATGGAGTCCTTCTATTTTCTACCCAGTCAGACTAAATCACTAATTAAATGAAGCAGTGGAATGGAGTCCTTCTATTTTCTACCCAGTCAGTCTAAATCACCTAGTAAATGAAGCAGTGGAATGGAGTCCTTCTATTTTCTACCCAGTCAGTCTAAATCACTAATTAAATGAAGCAGTGGAATGGAGTCCTTCTATTTTCTACCCAGTCAGTCTAAATCACTAATTAAATGAAGCAGTGGAATGGAGTCCTTCTATTTTCTACCCAGTCAGGCTAAATCACTAATTAAATGAAGCAGTGGAATGGAGTCCTTCTATTTTCTACCCAGTCAGTCTAAATCACTAATTAAATGAAACAGTGGAATTGAGTCCTTCTATTTTCTACCCAGTCAGTCTAAATCACTCAGTAAATGAAGCAGTGGAATGGAGTCCTTCTATTTTCTACCCAGTCAGTCTAAATCACTAATTAAATGAAGCAGTGGAATGGAGTCCTTCTATTTTCTACCCAGTCAGTCTAAATCACTCATTAAATGAAGCAGTGGAATGGAGTCCTTCTATTTTCTACCCAGTCAGACTAAATCACTAATTAAATGAAGCAGTGGAATGGAGTCCTTCTATTTTCTACCCAGTCAGTCTAAATCACCTAGTATTGTAAAGTGGTTATCCCACTGGCTATAGGGTGAACGCACCAATTTGTGAGTCGCTCTGGCTAAGAGCGTCTGCTAAATGACGTTAATGTGCCCTTGAGCAAGGCACTTAACCCTAATTGCTCCTGTAAGTCGCTCTGGTTAAGAGCGTCTGCTAAATGACTAAAATGTAAATGTAAAATGTAAATGAAGCAATGGAATGGAGTCCTTCTATTTTCTACCCAGTCAGTCTAAATCACTCAGTAAATGAAGCAGTGGAATGGAGTCCTTCTATTTTCTACCCAGTCAGTCTAAATCACTAATTAAATGAAGCAGTGGAATGGAGTCCTTCTATTTTCTACCCAGTCAGTCTAAATCACTCAGTAAATGAAGCAGTGGAATGGAGTCCTTCTATTTTCTACCCAGTCAGTCTAAATCACTAATTAAATGAAGCAGTGGAATGGAGTCCTTCTATTTTCTACCCAGACAGTCTAATCACTCAGTAAATGAAGCAGTGGAATGGAGTCCTTCTATTTTCTACCCAGTCAGTCTAAATCACTAATTAAATGAAGCAGTGGAATGGAGTCCTATTTTCTACCCAGTCAGTCTAAATCACTAATTAAATGAAGCAGTGGAATGGAGTCCTTCTATTTTCTACCCAGTCAGTCTAAATCACTCAGTAAATGAAGCAGTGGAATGGAGTCCTTCTATTTTCTACCCAGTCAGTCTAAATCACTAATTAAATGAAGCAGTGGAATGGAGTCCTTCTATTTTCTACCCAGTCAGTCTAAATCACTAATTAAATGAAGCAGTGGAATGGAGTCCTTCTATTTTCTACCCAGTCAGTCTAAATAACTAATTAAATGAAGCAGTGGAATGGAGTCCTTCTATTTTCTACCCAGACAGTCTAATCACTCAGTAAATGAAGCAGTGGAATGGAGTCCTTCTATTTTCTACCCAGTCAGTCTAAATCACTAATTAAATGAAACAGTGGAATTGAGTCCTTCTATTTTCTACCCAGTCAGTCTAAATCACTAATTAAATGAAGCAGTGGAATGGAGTCCTTCTATTTACTACCCAGTCAGTCTAAATCACTAATTAAATGAAGCAGTGGAATGGAGTCCTTCTATTTTCTACCCAGACAGTCTAATCACTCAGTAAATGAAGCAGTGGAATGGAGTCCTATTTTCTACCCAGTCAGTCTAAATCACTAATTAAATGAAACAGTGGAATTGAGTCCTTCTATTTTCTACCCAGTCAGTCTAAATCACTAATTAAATGAAGCAGTGGAATGGAGTCCTTCTATTTTCTACCCAGTCAGTCTAAATCACTAATTAAATGAAGCAGTGGAATGGAGTCCTTCTATTTTCTACCCAGTCAGTCTAAATACTAATTAAATGAAGCAGTGGAATGGAGTCCTTCTATTTTCTACCCAATCAGTCTAAATCACTAATTAAATGAAGCAGTGGAATGGAGTCCTTCTATTTTCTACCCAGTCAGTCTAAATACTAATTAAATGAAGCAGTGGAATGGAGTCCTTCTATTTTCTACCCAGTCAGTCTAAATCACTAATTAAATGAAGCAGTGGAATGGAGTCCTTCTATTTTCTACCCAGACAGTCTAATCACTCAGTAAATGAAGCAGTGGAATGGAGTCCTTCTATATTCTACCCAGTCAGTCTAAATCACTCAGTAAATGAAGCAGTGGAATGGAGTCCTTCTATTTTCTACCCAGTCAGTCTAAATCACTCAGTAAATGAAGCAGTGGAATGGAGTCCTTCTATTTTCTACCCAGTCAGTCTAAATCACTAATTAAATGAAGCAGTGGAATGGAGTCCTTCTATTTTCTACCCAGTCAGTCTAAATCACCTAGTAAATGAAGCAGTGGAATGGAGACCTTCTATTTTCTACCCAGTCAGTCTAAATCACCTAGTAAATGAAGCAGTGGAATGGAGTCCTTCTATTTTCTACCCAGTCAGTCTAAATCACTAATTAAATGAAGCAGTGGAATGGAGTCCTTCTATTTTCTACCCAGTCAGTCTAAATCACTAATTAAATGAAACAGTGGAATTGAGTCCTTCTATTTTCTACCCAGTCAGTCTAAATCACTAATTAAATGAAACAGTGGAATTGAGTCCTTCTATTTTCTACCCAGTCAGTCTAAATCACTAATTAAATGAAGCAGTGGAATGGAGTCCTTCTATTTACTACCCAGTCAGTCTAAATCACTAATTAAATGAAGCAGTGGAATGGAGTCCTTCTATTTTCTACCCAGACAGTCTAATCACTCAGTAAATGAAGCAGTGGAATGGAGTCCTATTTTCTACCCAGTCAGTCTAAATCACTAATTAAATGAAACAGTGGAATGGAGTCCTTCTATTTTCTACCCAGTCAGTCTAAATCACTAATTAAATGAAGCAGTGGAATGGAGTCCTTCTATTTTCTACCCAGTCAGTCTAAATCACTAATTAAATGAAGCAGTGGAATGGAGTCCTTCTATTTTCTACCCAGTCAGTCTAAATACTAATTAAATGAAGCAGTGGAATGGAGTCCTTCTATTTTCTACCCAGTCAGTCTAAATCACTAATTAAATGAAGCAGTGGAATGGAGTCCTTCTATTTTCTACCCAGTCAGTCTAAATACTAATTAAATGAAGCAGTGGAATGGAGTCCTTCTATTTTCTACCCAGTCAGTCTAAATCACTAATTAAATGAAGCAGTGGAATGGAGTCCTTCTATTTTCTACCCAGACAGTCTAATCACTCAGTAAATGAAGCAGTGGAATGGAGTCCTTCTATATTCTACCCAGTCAGTCTAAATCACTCAGTAAATGAAGCAGTGGAATGGAGTCCTTCTATTTTCTACCCAGTCAGTCTAAATCACTCAGTAAATGAAGCAGTGGAATGGAGTCCTTCTATTTTCTACCCAGTCAGTCTAAATCACTAATTAAATGAAGCAGTGGAATGGAGTCCTTCTATTTTCTACCCAGTCAGTCTAAATCACCTAGTAAATGAAGCAGTGGAATGGAGACCTTCTATTTTCTACCCAGTCAGTCTAAATCACCTAGTAAATGAAGCAGTGGAATGGAGTCCTTCTATTTTCTACCCAGTCAGTCTAAATCACTAATTAAATGAAGCAGTGGAATGGAGTCCTTCTATTTTCTACCCAGTCAGTCTAAATCACCTAGTAAATGAAGCAGTGGAATGGAGTCCTTCTATTTTCTACCCAGTCAGTCTAAATCACCTAGTAAATGAAGCAGTGGAATGGAGTCCTTCTATTTTCTACCCAGTCAGTCTAAATCACCTAGTAAATGAAGCAGTGGAATGGAGTCCTTCTATATTCTACCCAGTCAGTCTAAATCACTCAGTAAATGAAGCAGTGGAATGGAGTCCTTCTATTTTCTACCCAGACAGTCTAATCACTCAGTAAATGAAGCAGTGGAATGGAGTCCTTCTATATTCTACCCAGTCAGTCTAAATCACTCAGTAAATGAAGCAGTGGAATGGAGTCCTTCTATTTTCTACCCAGTCAGTCTAAATCACCTAGTAAATGAAGCAGTGGAATGGAGTCCTTCTATTTTCTACCCAGTCAGTCTAAATCACTATTTAAATGAAGCAGTGGAATGGAGTCCTTCTATTTCTACCCAGACAGTCTAATCACTCAGTAAATGAAGCAGTGGAATGGAGTCCTTCTTTTTTCTACCCAGTCAGTCTAAATCACTCAGTAAATGAAGCAGTGGAATGGAGTCCTTCTATTTTCTACCCAGTCAGTCTAAATCACTCAGTAAATTAAGCAGTGGAATGGAGTCCTTCTATTTTCTACCCACTCAGTCTAAATCACTAATTAAATGAAGCAGTGGAATGGAGTCCTTCTATTTTCTACCCAGTCAGTCTAAATCACCTAGTAAATGAAGCAGTGGAATGGAGTCCTTCTATTTTCTACCCAGTCAGTCTAAATCACTAATTAAATGAAGCAGTGGAATGGAGTCCTTCTATTTTCTACCCAGTCAGTCTAAATCACTCAGTAAATGAAGCAGTGGAATGGAGTCCTTCTATTTTCTACCCAGTCAGTCTAAATCACTAATTAAATGAAGCAGTGGAATGGAGTCCTTCTATTTTCTACCCAGTCAGTCTAAATCACTCAGTAAATGAAGCAGTGGAATGGAGTCCTTCTATTTTCTACCCAGTCAGTCTAAATCACTAATTAAATGAAGCAGTGGAATGGAGTCCTTCTATTTTCTACCCAGTCAGTCTAAATCACTAATTAAATGAAGCAGTGGAATGGAGTCCTTCTATTTTCTACCCAGTCAGTCTAAATCACTCAGTAAATGAATAATCCCTTTTGACACACACTTCCCTTTTCTTCCTGCTGGAGGGTCTCAATGGCTCTGGTCTCTGGTTAGTATCACTCTTTACCTTCTCTTATCTCTGTCCCAGACCCTCCCTCTCCCTCCTCCACTACCCCAGCGCAGCCCACCCCACCTCCCCGCCCTCTGCCATGGCTATCGCTGCGTATGAGAACCAGACCCCCTTCTATTTCCCTGCACTTAGCTCACATGCTAACAGTTCTAACGTTATCCAGCCGTTAGCTCACAGGGGGCGTGTCCCAAATGGCACCCTATTCCCTACACAGTGCGCTGCTTTTGACCAGACAATCCCTGGTCCTCGTCAAAAGAAGTGCACTATATAGGGGATAGGGTGCCATTTGGGAAGCAAAAGTCTAACATTAACCAGCCACATGTTTCCATTATACAGAGAGGGCAGCAGATGCGGTCACACTCAATAAAACTGCATTTGTCTGTTTCATTCCTCCTTTATCCCCTTTCCATTCCCCCTCCATCACAGAGTACCACATTGCCATTCCCCCCTCCACCACAGAGTACCAACCACACCGGTGACTTCCGTCTCGCTTCCGCATTGTCTCCGTGCTGCTGTGCTGTTTGTTGCTACTTGGCTACCTGCCAAACTATTCACGTTTTACTTTTAATAAACGTTTAATCAATCTCTGTGTTCAACAAATTTACCAACTTTTTAGTTTTGTCCTCACTCATCTTTTTTCGTTAAACTTTTTCACCCCGGACGTTTATCCCGAGACAGAAGAGTCATTTTCCTGTGCGTTTTAGCTGCCAACTTTACGTTATTTTCCTTTTTTCCATCGCAACTTTTTTCCCTTATTCAACTTTTTCACTCCGGACGCTTTATCTGGACATGGTTCATCAACATCTTCAACAGCCGAAGCTAAGTAGTAACATTAACATGATGTCTTCTAATTGCAGTCGCTGTACTCATAATATACAGGAGAACGATCGCCTTACGGCGAGAATAGCTGTGCTACAAGCCCAGCTTCAGACGCAATCGTTAGGCAAGGGTAATCTCAGTGTAGGAAAGGAAGAAACAGCGTCTGTGCCACCAGTAAGTACAGACAGTAACGTTAGTATAAATCCCCCCGCACAGTCCCCGCAGCCGGACAACTTTCTCATGGCTTCTGGAGGGAAATACTGTTGGAATGCTCAACCGGTGTCGCTCATTCAGCCGACAGAAACCTTCAACCGGTTTTCCCCATTATGTAGCGAGTCGGAGTCTGAGTCTGAGTCTTCTCTAGTCTCTACTCCTCCCGTTACGGGGTCTGAGACGCCGAAGGCTCCCACCATTAGCTCTGACAAATTGAAAACCCTAGTCATTGGCGACTCCATTACCCGCAGTATTAGACTTAAAACGAATCACCCAGCGATCATACACTGTTTACCAGGGGGCAGGGCTACCGACGTTAAGGCTAATCTAAAGATGGTGCTGGCTAAAGCTAAAACTGGCGAGTGTAGAGAGTATAGAGATATTGTTATCCACGTCGGCACCAACGATGTTAGGATGAAACAGTCAGAGGTCACCAAGTGCAACATAGCTTCAGCGTGTAAATCAGCTAGAAAGATGTGTCGGCATCGAGTAATTGTCTCTGGCCCCCTCCCAGTTAGGGGAAGTGACGAGCTCTACAGCAGAGTCTCAGCACTTAATCGCTGGTTGAAAACTGTTTTCTGCCCCTCCCAAAAGATAACATTTGTGGATAATTGGCCCTCTTTCTGGGACTCACCCACAAACAGGACCAAGCCTGACCTGCTGAGGAGTGACTGACTCCATCCTAGCTGGAGGGGTGCTCTCCTCTTATCTACCAACATAGATAGGGCTCTAACTCCTCTAGCCCCACAGTGAAATAGGGTGCAGGCCAGGCAGCAGGCTGTTAGCCAACCTGCCAGCTTAGTGGAGTCTGCCAATAGCACAGTCAGTGTAGTCAGCTCAGCCATACCCATTGAGACTGTGTCTGTGCCTCGACCTAGGTTGGGCAAAACTAAACATGGCGGTGTTCACCCTAGCAATCTTATTAGGATAAAGACCTCCTCCATTCCTGCCATTATTGAAAGAGATCGTGATACCTCACATCTCAAAATAGGGTTACTTAATGTTAGATCCCTCACTTCAAAGGCAGTCATAGTCAATGAACTAATCACTGATCATAATCTTGATGTGATTGGCCTGACTGAAACATGGCTTAAGCCTGATGAATTTGCTGTGTTAAATGAGGCCTCACCTCCTGGTTACACTAGTGACCATATTCCCCGTGCATCCCGCAAAGGCGGAGGTGTTGCTAACATTTACGATAGCAAATTTCAATTTACAAAAAAAAAAATGGCGTTTTCATCTTTTGAGC
This sequence comes from Coregonus lavaretus, assembly GCF_964263955.1. NCBI lineage: Eukaryota > Metazoa > Chordata > Actinopteri > Salmoniformes > Salmonidae > Coregonus > Coregonus lavaretus. Next base: position 26,656 of record NW_028157567.1, read on the forward strand.
TTCTAGTCATGAAATCTATGCAGCCTACTCAATCACTTTTTATAGCTACTGTTTACAGGCCTCCTGGGCCATATACAGCGTTCCTCTCTGAGTTTCCTGAATTCCTATCAGACCTTGTAGTCATAGCAGATCATATTCTAATTTTTGGTGATTTTAATATTCACATGGAGAAGTCCACAGACCCACTCCAAAAGTCTTTCGGAGCCATTATCGACTCAGTGGGTTTTGTCCAACATGTCTCTGGACCTACTCACTGCCACAGTCATACTCTGGACCTAGTTTTGTCCCATGGAATAAATGTTGTAGATCTTAATGTTTTTCCACAAAATCCTGGACTATCGGACCACCATTTTATTACATTTGCAATCGCAACAAATAATCTGCTTAGACCCCAACCAAGGAGCATCAAAAGTCGTGCTATAAATTCTCAAACAACACAAAAATTCATTGATGCCCTTCCAGACTCCTTCTGCCTACCCAAGGACGTCAGAGGACAAAAATCAGTTAACCACTTAACTGAGGAACTCAATTTAACCTTGCGCAATACCCTAGATGCAGTTGCACCCCTAAAAACGAAAAACATTTGTCATAAGAAACTAGCTCCCTGGTATACAGAAAATACCCGAGCTTTGAAGCAAGCTTCCAGGAAATTGGAACGGAAATGGCGCCACACCAAACTGGAAGTCTTCCGACTAGCTTGGAAAGACAGTACCGTGCAGTACCGAAGAGCCCTCACTGCTGCTCGATCATCCTACTTTTCCAACTTAATTGAGGAAAATAAGAACAATCCAAAATTTCTTTTTGATACTGTTGCAAAGCTAACTAAAAAGCAGCATTCCCCAAGAGAGGATGGCTTTCACTTTAGCAGTGATAAATTCATGAACTTCTTTGAGGAAAAGATCATGACCATTAGAAAGCAAATTACGGACTCCTCTTTGAATCTGCGTATTCCTCCAGGGCTTAGCTGTCCTGGATCTGCACAGCTCTGCGAGGGCCTGGGATCGGGAGAGACACTTAAGTGTTTTAGTACTATATCTCTTGACACAATGATGAAAATAATCATGGCCTCTAAACCTTCAAGCTGCATACTGGATCCTATTCCTACTAAACTGCTGAAGGAGCTGCTTCCTGTGCTTGGCCCTCCTATGTTGAACATAATAAACAGCTCTCTATCCACCGGATGTGTACCAAACTCACTAAAAGTGGCAGTGATAAAGCCTCTCTTGAAAAAGCCAAACCTTGACCCGGAAAATATAAAAAACTATCGGCCTATATCGAATCTTCCATTCCTCTCAAAAATTTTAGAAAAAGCTGTTGCGCAGCAACTCACTGCCTTTCTGAAGACAAACAATGTATACGAAATGCTTCAGTCTGGTTTTAGACCCCATCATAGCACTGAGACTGCACTTGTGAAGGTGGTAAATGACCTTTTAATGGCGTCAGACCGAGGCTCTGCATCTGTCCTCGTGCTACTAGACCTTAGTGCTGCCTTTGACACCATCGATCACCACATTCTTTTGGAGAGACTGGAAACCCAAATTGGTCTACACGGACAAGTTCTGGCCTGGTTTAGATCCTACCTGTCGGAAAGATATCAGTTTGTCTCTGTGAATGGTCTGTCCTCCGACAAATCAACTGTACATTTCGGTGTTCCTCAAGGTTCCGTTTTAGGACCACTATTGTTTTCACTATATATTTTACCTCTTGGGGATGTTATTCGAAAACATAATGTTAACTTTCACTGCTATGCGGATGACACACAGCTGTACATTTCAATGAAACATGGTGAAGCCCCAAAATTGCCCTCGCTAGAAGCCTGTGTTTCAGACATAAGGAAGTGGATGGCTGAAAACTTTTTACTTTTAAACTCGGACAAAACAGAGATGCTTGTTCTAGGTCCCAAGAAACAAAGAGATCTTCTGTTAAATCTGACAATTCATCTTGATGGTTGTAAAGTCGTCTCAAATAAAACTGTGAAGGACCTCGGCGTTACTCTTGACCCTGATCTCTCTTTTGACGAACATATCAAGACTGTTTCAAGGACAGCTTTTTTCCATCTACGTAACATTGCAAAAATCAGAAATTCTCTGTCCAAAAATGATGCAGAAAAATTAATCCATGCATTTGTTACTTCTAGGTTAGACTACTGCAATGCTCTATTTTCCGGCTACCCGGATAAAGCACTAAATAAACTTCAGTTAGTGCTAAATACGGCTGCTAGAATCCTGACTAGAACCAAGAAATTTGATCATATTACTCCAGTGCTAGCTTCCCTACACTGGCTTCCTGTTAAGGCAAGGGCTGATTTCAAGGTTTTACTGTTAACCTATAAAGCGTTACATGGGCTTGCTCCTACCTATCTTTCCGAGTTGGTCCTGCCGTACATACCAATACGTACGCTACGGTCACAAGACGCAGGCCTCCTAATTGTCCCTAGAATTTCTAAGCAAACAGCGGGAGGCAGGGCTTTCTCCTATAGATCTCCATTTTTATGGAACAGTCTGCCTACCCATGTGAGAGACGCAGACTCGGTCTCAACCTTTAAGTCTTTACTGAAGACTTATCTCTTCAGTAGGTCATATGATTGAGTGTAGTCTGGCCCAGGAGTGTGAAGGTGAACGGAAAGGCTGGAGCAACGAACAGCCCTTGCTGTCTCTGCCAGGCCGGTTCCCCTCTCCACTGGGGTTCTCTGCCTCTAACCCTGTTGCAGGGGCTGAGTCACTGGCTTGCTGGTGCTCTTTCATGCCGTCCCTGGGAGGGGTGCGTCACTTGAGTGGGTTGAGTTACTGACGTGATCTTCCTGTCTGGGTTGGCGCCCCCCCCTTGGTTTGTGCTGTGGTGGAGACCTCTGTGGGCTATACTCGGCCTTGTCTCAGGATTGTAAGTTGGTGGTTGGGGATATCCCTCTAGTGGTGCGGGGGCTGTGCTTTGGCGGAGTGGGTGGGGTTATATCCTTCCTGTTTGGCCCTGTCCGGGGGTTTCTTCGGATGGGGCCACAGTGTCTCCGGACCGCTCCTGTCTCAGCCTCCAGTATTTATGCTGCAGTAGTTTATGTGTCGGGGGGCTGGGGTTAGTTGGTTATACCTGGAGTACTTCTCCTGTCTTATCCGGTGTCCTGTGTGAATTTAAGTATGCTCTCTCTAATTCTCTCGTTCTCTCTTTCTCTCTGAGAACCTGAGCCCGAGGACCATACGTCAGGACTACCGGGCATGATGACACCTTGCTGTCCCCAGTCCGCCTGGCCTTGCTGCTATTCCAGTTTCAACTGTTCTGCCTGCGGCTACGAAACCCCTACCTGTCCCAGACCTGCTGTTTTCAACTCTTAATGATCGGCTATGAAAAGCCAACTGAGAGACCTGAGCCCTAGGACCATACGTCGGGACTACCGGCCGTGGTGACTCCTTGCTGTCCCCAGTCCGCCTGGCCTTGCTGCTATTCCAGTTTCAACTGTTCTGCCTGCGGTTATGGAACCCCTACCTGTCCCAGACCTGCTGTTTTCAACTCTTAATGATCGGCTATGAAAAGCCAACTGAGATTTATTCCTGATTATTATTTGACCATGCTTGTCACTTATGAACATTTTTGAACATCTTGGCATGGTTCTGTTATAATCTCCACCCGGCACAGCCAGAAGAGGACTGGCCACCCCTCATAGCCTGGTTCCTCTCTAGGTTTCTTCCTAGGTTTTCGCCTTTCTAGGGAGTTTTTCCTAGCCACCGTGCTTCTACACCTGCATTACTAGCTGTTTGGGGTTTTAGGCTGGGTTTCTGTACAGCACTTCGAGATATTAGCTGATGTAAGAAGGGCTATATAAAATAAAATTGATTGATTGATTGATTGCCATTCCCCCTCCATCACAGAGTACCACATTGCCATTCCCCCTCCATCACAGAGTACCACATTGTCATTCCCCCTCCATCACAGAGTACCACATTGCCATTCCCCCCTCCACCACAGAGTACCACATTGCCATTCCCCCTCCATCACAGAGTACCACATTGCCATTCCCCCTCCAGCACAGAGTACCACATTGCCATTCCCCCTCCAGCACAGAGTACCACATTGCCATTCCCCCTCCATCACAGAGTAGCACATTGCCATTCCCCCTCCATCACAGAGTACCACATTGGCCAAGCTGTATGCTAGGATTAGATCTCCCTCGCTCTGTGTGTGTGAGAGAGAGAGCGAGAAGGCTACTTAAATGATTTCTCAGCGTTGTTCCCAGCCTACTACTGTTCTCTGTGTGCTGTGACCTGGCATTCCCCACAAAAGGACAACTTTCTATTCTGACCTTTCAACGGCCTACATCATGATACAAGGCAGGTATAAATATGCCCCAGGCCCACATTATGATATTTCCAGACTGTTTGTTTTTGCGGAGGAGTAAACTCCTGAGCAAAACCTCTTCTCATTCAGATGGATGTTAGCATCACACCTGAGCGCTCGGTCTGTATTTCATATAGAAAAAGACATAACCCAGTGGAGGAATTCACACAGCAAGAACCAATAGGACTCTACCTGAACAGCTAACCCTCCTCAGCAAACATCCTGAAGACTTTACCTGAACAGCGAACACTCCTCAGCAAACATCCTGAAGACTTTACCTGAACAGCTAACCCTCCCCAGCAAACATCCTGAAGACTTTACCTGAACAGCTAACCCTCCCCAGCAAACATCCTGAAGACTTTACCTGAACAGCTAACCCTCCTCAGCAAACATCCTGAAGACTTTACCTGAACAGCTAACCCTCCTCAGCAAACATCCTGAAGACTTTACCTGAACAGCTAACCCTCCTCAGCAAACATCCTGAAGACTTTACCTGAACAGCTAACCCTCCCCAGCAAACATCCTGAAGACTTTACCTGAACAGCTAACCCTCCTCAGCAAACATCCTGAAGACTTTACCTGAACAGCTAACCCTCCTCAGCAAACATCCTGAAGACTTTACCTGAACAGCTAACCCTCCTCAGCAAACATCCTGAAGACTTTACCTGAACAGCTAACCCTCCTCAGCAAACATCCTGAAGACTTTACCTGAACAGCTAACCCTCCTCAGCAAACATCCTGAAGACTTTACCTGAACAGCTAACCCTCCTCAGCAAACATCCTGAAGACTTTACCTGAACAGCTAACCCTCCTCAGCAAACATCCTGAAGACTTTACCTGAACAGCTAACCCTCCTCTGCAAACATCCTGAAGACTTTACCTGAACAGCTAACGCTCCTCATCAAACATCCTGAAGACTTTACCTGAACAGCTAACCCTCCTCAGCAAACATCCTGAAGACTTTACCTGAACAGCTAACCCTCCTCAGCAAACATCCTGAAGACTTTACCTGAACAGCTAACCCTCCTCAGCAAACATCCTGAAGACTTTACCTGAACAGCTAACCCTCCTCTGCAAACATCCTGAAGACTTTACCTGAACAGCTAACGCTCCTCATCAAACATCCTGAAGACTTTACCTGAACAGCTAACCCTCCTCAGCAAACATCCTGAAGACTTTACCTGAACAGCTAACCCTCCTCAGCAAACATCCTGAAGACTTTACCTGAACAGCTAACCCTCCTCAACAAACATCCTGAAGACTTTACCTGAACAGCTAACCCTCCTCAGCAAACATCCTGAAGACTTTACCTGAACAGCGAACACTCCTCTGCAAACATCCTGAAGACTTTACCTGAACAGCGAACACTCCTCTGCAAACATCCTGAAGACTTTACCTGAACAGCTAACCCTCCTCTGCAAACATCCTGAAGACTTTACCTGAACAGCTAACGCTCCTCATCAAACATCCTGAAGACTTTACCTGAACAGCTAACCCTCCTCAGCAAACATCCTGAAGACTTTACCTGAACAGCTAACCCTCCTCAGCAAACATCCTGAAGACTTTACCTGAACAGCTAACCCTCCTCAGCAAACATCCTGAAGACTTTACCTGAACAGCTAACCCTCCTCTGCAAACATCCTGAAGACTTTACCTGAACAGCGAACACTCCTCTGCAAACATCCTGAAGACTTTACCTGAACAGCTAACGCTCCTCATCAAACATCCTGAAGACTTTACCTGAACAGCTAACACTCCTCAGCAAACATCCTGAAGACTTTACCTGAACAGCTAACACTCCTCGGCAAACATCCTGAAGACTTTACCTGAACAGCTAACCCTCCTCAGCAAACATCCTGAAGACTTTACCTGAACAGCTAACACTCCTCAGCAAACATCCTGAAGACTTTACCTGAACATCTAACACTCCTCAGCAAACATCCTGAAGACTTTACCTGAACAGCTAACCCTCCTCAGCAAACATCCTGAAGACTTTACCTGAACAGCTAACACTCCTCAGCAAACATCCTGAAGACTTTACCTGAACATCTAACACTCCTCTGCAAACATCCTGAAGACTTTACCTGAACATCTAACCCTCCTCAGCAAACATCCTGAAGACTTTACCTGAACATCTAACACTCCTCTGGACAGAGACAAAGACCAGGGCTCATTAGGAGAATGGTCATCCTAACAGACAGCTAACTGTAAGGGAATGTAAATGGAGGGATAAGGTGAATTATGGAGCGAGACAGAGAGGAGCAAGAGAGAGTGAAGAGAGGGATCAAAAGCCCACAGGGATTGATACTGAAAATGACCATGATCTGCATCAGATGGACACAATGAATAAACTATGTGTTTGTTCCTGTCCCTATTCAAATAAGCCATAAATAAAGGACATTAAATGAGCACAGAAACAGTGCTCCTTCCTTCCCCAACGTAGTTTCTGCTCGCGTCCCAAATGGCACCCTATTCCCAATATAGAGCCCTACAGGCCCTAGTCCAAAGTCGTGCACTATAAAAAGGATAGGGTGCCATTTAGGAGCACTACAGTCAAAAGTTCTCAAATATTTACACATGTTAAGTTTGCTGAAAATAAACACAGTTGACAGCGAGAGGGCGTTTCTTTTTTTTGCTGAGTTTATGAATAAAAGGGGGAAAAGACTGTAAATTACCCACCACTCTAATGTATGAATAAGGGAAAAAGCACACAACAGTTTTGGGGTGAGACAAAAGGGAGCCACTGATCAGCAGGAATAGACACCATCCATGGTCCCATACTGCTGTTACCCTGCTCTGCCAATAGACACCATCCATGGTCCCATACTGCTGTTACCCTGCTCTGCCAATAGACACCATCCATGGTCCCATACTGCTGTTACCCTGCTCTGCCAATAGACACCATCCATGGTCCCATACTGCTGTTACCCTGCTCTGCCAATAGACACCATCCATGGTCCCATACTGCTGTTACCCTGCTCTGCCAATAGACACCATCCATGGTCCCATACTGCTGCTACGCTGCTCTGCCAATAGACACCATCCATGGTCCCATACTGCTATTACCCTGCTCTGCCAATAGACACCATCCATGGTCCCATACTGCTATTACCCTGCTCTGCCAATAGACACCATCCATGGTCCCATACTGCTATTACCCTGCTCTGCCAATAGACACCATCCATGGTCCCATACTGCTATTACCCTGCTCTGCCAATAGACACCATCCATGGTCCCATACTGCTATTACCCTGCTCTGCCAATAGACACCATCCATGGTCCCATACTGCTATTACCCTGCTCTGCCAATAGACACCATCCATGGTCCCATACTGCTGCTACGCTGCTCTGCCAATAGACACCATCCATGGTCCCATACTGCTGCTACGCTGCTCTGCCAATAGACACCATCCATGGTCCCATACTGCTGCTACGCTGCTCTGCCAATAGACACCATCCATGGTCCCATACTGCTGTTACCCTGCTCTGCCAATAGACACCATCCATGGTCCCATACTGCTGTTACCCTGCTCTGTCAATAGACACCATCCATGGTACCATACTGCTGCTACGCTGCTCTGCCAATAGACACCATCCATGGTCCCATACTGCTGTTACGCTGCTCTGCCAATAGACACCATCCATGGTCCCATACTGCTGTTACCCTGCTCTGCCAATAGACACCATCCATGGTCCCATACTGCTGTTACCCTGCTCTGCCAATAGACACCATCCATGGTCCCATACTGCTGCTACGCTGCTCTGCCAATAGACACCATCCATGGTCCCATACTGCTGCTACGCTGCTCTGCCAATAGACACCATCCATGGTCCCATACTGCTGCTACGCTGCTCTGCCAATAGACACCATCCATGGTCCCATACTGCTGCTACGCTGCTCTGCCAATAGACACCATCCATGGTCCCATACTGCTGTTACCCTGCTCTGCCAATAGACACCATCCATGGTCCCATACTGCTGTTACCCTGCTCTGCCAATAGACACCATCCATGGTCCCATACTGCTGCTACGCTGCTCTGCCAATAGACACCATCCATGGTCCCATACTGCTGCTACGCTGCTCTGCCAATAGACACCATCCATGGTCCCATACTGCTGTTACCCTGCTCTGCCAATAGACACCATCCATGGTCCCATACTGCTGTTACCCTGCTCTGCCAATAGACACCATCCATGGTCCCATACTGCTGCTACGCTGCTCTGCCAATAGACACCATCCATGGTCCCATACCGCTGTTACCCTGCTCTGCCAATAGACACCATCCATGGTCCCATACTGCTGCTACGCTGCTCTGCCAATAGACACCATCCATGGTCCCATACTGCTGCTACCCTGCTCTGCCAATAGACACCATCCATGGTCCCATACTGCTGTTACGCTGCTCTGCCAATAGACACCATCCATGGTCCCATACTGCTGTTACCCTGCTCTGCCAATAGACACCATCCATGGTCCCATACTGCTGTTACCCTGCTCTGCCAATAGACACCATCCATGGTCCCATACTGCTGTTACCCTGCTCTGCCAATAGACACCATCCATGGTACCATACTGCTGTTACGCTGCTCTGCCAATAGACACCATCCATGGTCCCATACTGCTGTTACCCTGCTCTGCCAATAGACACCATCCATGGTCCCATACTGCTGTTACCCTGCTCTGCCAATAGACACCATCCATGGTCCCATACTGCTGTTACCCTGCTCTGCCAATAGACACCATCCATGGTCCCATACTGCTGCTACGCTGCTCTGCCAATAGACACCATCCATGGTCCCATACTGCTGTTACCCTGCTCTGCCAATAGACACCATCCATGGTCCCATACTGCTGTTACCCTGCTCTGCCAATAGACACCATCCATGGTCCCATACTGCTGCTACCCTGCTCTGCCAATAGACACCATCCATGGTCCCATACTGCTGTTACCCTGCTCTGCCAATAGACACCATCCATGGTCCCATACTGCTGTTACCCTGCTCTGCCAATAGACACCATCCATGGTCCCATACTGCTGCTACGCTGCTCTGCCAATAGACACCATCCATGGTCCCATACTGCTGTTACCCTGCTCTGCCAATAGACACCATCCATGGTCCCATACTGCTGCTACCCTGCTCTGCCAATAGACACCATCCATGGTCCCATACCGCTGTTACCCTGCTCTGCCAATAGACACCATCCATGGTCCCATACTGCTGCTACGCTGCTCTGCCAATAGACACCATCCATGGTCCCATACCGCTGTTACCCTGCTCTGCCAATAGACACCATCCATGGTCCCATACTGCTGTTACCCTGCTCTGCCAATAGACACCATCCATGGTACCATACTGCTGCTACGCTGCTCTGCCAATAGACACCATCCATGGTCCCATACTGCTGCTACGCTGCTCTGCCAGTGGGTAGAAACTTTACTGGACACTGCTGATGTTTCTGTAACTTCGGTATCTACATTTTACATTTACATTTGAGTCATTTAGCAGACGCTCTTATCCAGAGCGACTTACAGTTAGTGAATACATTTTTTTTTTTTATACTGGCCCCCCGTGGGAATCGAACCCACAACCCTGGCGTTGCAAACGCCATGCTCTATCAACTGAGCTACATCCCTGCCGGCCATTCCCTCCCCTACCCTGGACGACGCTGGGCCAATTGTGCACCGCCCCATGGGTCTCCCGGTCGCGGCCGGCTGCGACAGAGCCTGGATTCGAACCAGGATCTAGTGGCACAGTTAGCACTGCGATGCAGTGCCTTAGACCACTGCGCCACTGGCAGAGCAGAGCAACTGCAGTATTATGTTACAGTATCTACCCACTGGGAAGTAACCTTTAATGAACCTCCAGGGCTTTACTCTCCCAGAGAGAGAGAGTATTCTATATGAACTGATGAGAGAGTGATGAGGCCTTTCTGAACTGTGCGTATGCAGGCAGGCATGCATGTGAAACAGATAGAGGGTGAACGCCACGTCTAGTCAATTGGGCATAATGGAGGACGTGAGAGACCAGTGCAGACGTCCATTGTTCCTTATCCTAAACTTTAATTAATGAAACATCAACAAAAGGAGGAGACTGGTGGGCTTTCCTGCCCTTCACTTAACAAAACACATTACTCCTGTTAATTATGAGGGCTAGTTAGAGGATGGACAGGGCTAGTTAGAGGATGGACAGGGCTAGTTAGAGGATGGACAGGGCTAGTTAGAGGATGGACAGGGCTAGTTAGAGGATGGACAGGGCTAGTTAGAGGATGGACAGGGCTAGTTAGAGGATGGACAGGGCTAGTTAGAGGATGGACAGGGCTAGTTAGAGGATGGACAGGGCTAGTTAGAGGATGGACAGGGCTAGTTAGAGGATGGACAGGGCTAGTTAGCGGATGGACAGGGCTAGTTAGCGGATGGACAGGGCTAGTTAGAGGATGGACAGGGCTAGTTAGAGGATGGACAGGGCTAGTTAGAGGATGGACAGGGCTAGTTAGAGGATGGACAGGGCTAGTTAGCGGATGGACAGGGCTAGTTAGGGGATGGACAGGGCTAGTTAGGGGATGGACAGGGCTAGTTAGGGGATGGACAGGGCTAGTTAGAGGATGGACAGGGCTAGTTAGAGGATGGACAGGGCTAGTTAGAGAATGGACAGGGCTAGTTAGAGGATGGACAGGGCTAGTTAGAGGATGGACAGGGCTAGTTAGAGGATGGACAGGGCTAGTTAGGGGATGGACAGGGCTAGTTAGAGGATGGACAGGGCTAGTTAGAGGATGGACAGGGCTAGTTAGAGGATGGACAGGGCTAGTTAGAGGATGGACAGGGCTAGTTAGGGGATGGACAGGGCTAGTTAGAGGATGGACAGGGCTAGTTAGAGGATGGACAGGGCTAGTTAGAGGATGGACAGGGCTAGTTAGGGGATGGACAGGGCTAGTTAGAGGATGGACAGGGCTAGTTAGGGGATGGACAGGGCTAGTTAGAGGATGGACAGGGCTAGTTAGGGGATGGACAGGGCTAGTTAGAGGATGGACAGGGCTAGTTAGAGGATGGACAGGGCTAGTTAGAGGATGGACAGGGCTAGTTAGGGGATGGACAGGGCTAGTTAGAGGATGGACAGGGCTAGTTAGGGGATGGACAGGGCTAGTTAGAGGATGGACAGGGCTAGTTAGAGGATGGACAGGGCTAGTTAGAGGATGGACAGGGCTAGTTAGGGGATGGACAGGGCTAGTTAGGGGATGGACAGGGCTAGTTAGAGGATGGACAGGGCTAGTTAGAGGATGGACAGGGCTAGTTAGGGGATGGACAGGGCTAGTTAGAGGATGGACAGGGCTAGTTAGAGGATGGACAGGGCTAGTTAGGGGATGGACAGGGCTAGTTAGAGAATGGACAGGGCTAGTTAGCGGATGGACAGGGCTAGTTAGCGGATGGACAGGGCTAGTTAGCGGATGGACAGGGCTAGTTAGCGGATGGACAGGGCTAGTTAGAGGATGGACAGGGCTAGTTAGGGGATGGACAGGGCTAGTTAGAGGATGGACAGGGCTAGTTAGGGGATGGACAGGGCTAGTTAGAGGATGGACAGGGCTAGTTAGGGGATGGACAGGGCTAGTTAGAGGATGGACAGGGCTAGTTAGAGGATGGACAGGGCTAGTTAGAGGATGGACAGGGCTAGTTAGAGGATGGACAGGGCTAGTTAGAGGATGGACAGGGCTAGTTGATGAGAATAAGATTCGTCAGGCTCAGCCTTGCGCTGGTTAAACCAGAATGAATGCCCTAGGAGAACTAAAGCCCTCCAATATATGTTTAACGCTGTAAAAACCCCTAGAGTCCGTTTAAGCTGATGACGGCATCCGCCGACGGTGGAAGGCGACAGAGCTACAGCTGTGTTTGTCAGACCAGGAGACATCCAGAAAAATCTCACAAAAAACGTCTGTAGCTTCCGAACGGTTTGGGCTACAAAACTCATATGACCCGACCATCGAAAGATGAGACTCTCACGAACATGTCGGTAACAGGTACAACCCGGTACCAGGGGTGTAATCATTATTCCAAAATGTTCCGGTTAGCAACTAAAATGAGAATTTCTATTGGACAAATTCAGGTAGGTCCCTCCCCGTTCCGATTGCTTCCATTTAAGAAAAGTTTTGCAAAATCGGCATAATGAATACACCCCAGTTTAAAAAAAAAAAAGGAATGGAAGTACTTTAGTGGCCAAAAAAAACGGGTTAAATATTGTTTTTATACATATATATATATATATACAGTGGGGCAAAAAAGTATTTAGTCAGCCACTATTTGTGCAAGTTCTCCCACTTAAAAAGATGAGAGAGGCCTGTAATTTTCATCATAGGTACACGTCAACTATGAAAGACAAATTGAGAAAAAAAAATCCAGAAAATCACATTGTAGGATTTTTTATGAATTTATTTGCAAATTATGGTGGAAAATAAGTATTTGGTCACCTACAAACAAGCAAGATTTCTGGCTCTCACAGACCTGTAACTTCTTCTTTAAGAGGCTCCTCTGTCCTCCACTCGTTACCTGTATTAATGGCATCTGTTTGAACTTGTTATAAGTATAAAAGACACCTGTCCACAACCTCAAACAGTCACACTCCAAACTCCACTGTGGCCAAGACCAAAGAGCTGACAAAGGACACCAGAAACAAAATTGTAGACCTGCACCAGGCTGGGAAGACTGAATCTGCAATAGGTAAGCAGCTTGGTTTGAAGAAATCAACTGTGGGAGCAATTATTAGGAAATGGAAGACATACAAGACCACTGATAATCTCCCTCGATCTGGGGCTCCACGCAAGATCTCACCCCGTAGGGTCAAAATGATCACAAGAACGGTGAGCAAAAATCCCAGAACCACACGGGGGGACCTAGTGAATGACCTGCAGAGAGCTGGGACCAAAGTAACAAAGCCTACCATCAGTAACACACTACGCCGCCAGGGACTCAAATCCTGCAGTGCAAGACGTGTCCGCCTGCTTAAGCCAGTAAATGTCCAGGCCTGTCTGAAGTTTGCTAGAGTGCATTTGGATGATCCAGAAGAGGATTGGGAGAATGTCATATGGTCAGATGAAACCAAAATAGAACTTTTTGGTAAAAACTCAACTCGTCGTGTTTGGAGGACAAAGAATGCTGAGTTGCATCCAAAGAACACCATACCTACTGTGAAGTATGGGGGTGGAAACATCATGCTTTGGGGCTGTTTTTCTGCAAAGGGACCAGGACGACTGATCCGTGTAAAGGAACGAATGAATGGGGCCATGTATCGTGAGATTTTGAGTGAAAACCTCCTTCCATCAGCAAGGGCATTGAAGATGAAACGTGGCTGGGTCTTTCAGCATGACAATGATCCCAAACACACCGCCCGGGCAATGAAGGAGTGGCTTCGTAAGAAGCATTTCAAGGTCCTGGAGTGGCCTAGCCAGTCTCCTGATCTCAACCCCATAGAAAATCTTTGGAGGGAGTTGAAAGTCTGTGTTGCCCAGCGACAGCCCCAAAACATCACTGCTCTAGAGGAGATCTGCATGGAGGAATGGGCCAAAATACCAGCAACAGTGTGTGAAAACCTTGTGAAGACTTACAGAAAACGTTTGACCTGTGTCATTGCCAACAAAGGGTATATAACAAAGTATTGAGAAACTTTTGTTATTGACCAAATACTTATTTTCCACCATAATTTGCAAATAAATTCATTAAAAATCCTACAATGTGATTTTCTGGATTTTTTTTTCTCATTTTGTCTGTCATAGTTGACGTGTACCTATGATGAAAATTACAGGCCTCTCTCATCTTTTTAAGTGGGAGAACTTGCACAATTGGTGGCTGACTAAATACTTTTTTTCCCCACTGTATATATCTCCTGAGCTTTTTTATATCTCAGATATAGGACAGAAACTTCAGAACAAACATCCTTTTGATTTATTTTTGGACTGTCTGTTTTTCCATGTATGAATATTTTATTCAATGCGTTTCTATGGACTAAAAGCAGTAAAGGACAAATCCAATGGTTCATTAAATAAAAAAATTATATATTTGTTTTATACCTGCAGGGGTCCTAAAGTAAAAAATCTAATCGCTAAATTATCCTTGGTATGACCATCTTAAAACAATTCCATATGTTAGCTTGGTAGAAACCCAGCCCCGACTATGGAAAAGGAACAGCAGACATTTGACAAAACCAGGGTGAAAGCTTAAAGTGGGCAGACGCTATAAAAACAAGACAAGACACTGAAAAGCACTAGACCACTAGCCAAGGGTTTCCTATGTCGTTCACTTGAGTTCTTGGAATCGCAGTTGGTCTCAAATTAAGTAAATTGAGAGACAAGTCCCTAGAATTTAATTGTTACAAAAACACATTGCTTACAAACTTGACTTATAAATGAACTGCTTTACGGCTGCAGAGATGCCCTGTGGATGTGAGGCATGCCTTCTCAAATGTAGAGCAACAGCTCCCTCTAGTGGTAGTCTAAATAATAAACAAATAAATGACAAGTACTAACTGAAGAGTGTGTGTGTGTGTATATATATAAATAAAGATCAGTCAATAAGGAACATTTCAAGAACTTTTAAAGTTTCTTCAAGTGCAGTCGCAAAAACCATCAAGCGCTATGATGAAACTGGATCTCATGAGGATCGCCACAGGAATGGAAGACCCAGAGTTACCTCTGCTGCAGTTAAGTTAATTAGAGTTACCAGCCTCAGAAATTGCAGCCAAAATAAATGCTTCACAGACTTCAAGTCACAGACACATCTTAACATCAGCTGTTCAGAGGAGACTGTGTGAATCAGGCCTTCATGGTCGAATTTCTGCAACGAAACCACTACTAAAGGACACCAATAAGAAGAAGAGACTTGCTTGGGCCAAGAAACACGAGCAATGGACATTAGACAGGTGGAAATTTGTCCTTTGGTCTGGAGTCCAAATTGGAGATTTTTGGTTCCAACCGCCGTGTCTTTGTGAGACGAGGTGTGGGTGAACGGATGATCTCCACGTGTTATTCCCACCGTAAAGCATGGAGGAGGAGGTGTTATGGTGTGGGGGTGCTTTGCTGGTGACACTGTCTGTGATTTATTTAGAATTCAAGGCACACTTAACCAGCATGGCTACCACAGCATTCTGCAGCGATACGCCATCCCATCTGGTTTGGGCTTAGTGGGACTATCATTTGTTTTTCAACAGGACAATGACCCAACACACCTCCAGGCTGTGTAAGGGCTATTTTACCAAGAAGGAGAGTGATGGAGTGCTGCATCAGATGACCTGGCCTCCACAATCCCCTGACCTCAACCCAATTGAGATGGTTTGGGATGAGTCAGACCGCAGAGTGAAGGAAAAAGCAGCCAACAAGTGCTCAGCATATGTGGGAACTCCTTCAAGACTGTTGGAAAAGCATTCCAGGTGAAGCTAGTTGAGAGAATGCCAAGTGTGCAAAGCTGTCATCAAGGCAAAGGGTGGCTATTTGAAGAATCTCAAATATAACATATATTTTGATTTGTTTAACACTTTTATGGTTACTACATGATTCCAACATAGTTTTGATGTCTTCACTATTATTCTACAATGTAGAAAATAGTAAAAATAAAGAAAAATCCTTGAATGAGTAGGTGTGTCCAAACTTTTGACTGGTACTGTGTGTGTGTGTGTGTGTGAGAAATGATCAGTCTATACGTTTAATGGTAGGTTTATTTGAACAGTGAGAAACAGAATAACAACAACAAAATCCAGAAAAATGCATGTCAAAAATTGTATAAATTGATTTGCATTTTAATGAGGGAAATAAGTACTTGACCCCCTCTCAATCAGACAGATTTCTGGCTCCCAGGTGACTTTTATACAGGTAACGAGCTGAGATTAGGAGCACACTCTTAAAGGGAGTGCTCCTAATCTCAGCTTGTTACCTATATAAAAGACACCTGTCCACAGAAGCAATCAATCAGAAAATCCAAACTCTCCACCATGGCCAAGACCAAAGAGCTCTCCAAGGATGTCAGGGACAAGATTGTAGACCTACACAAGGCTAGAATGGGCTACAAGACCATAGCCAAGCAGCTTGGTGAGAAGGTGACAACAGTTGGTGCGATTATTCGCAAATGGAAGAACCACAAAATAACTGTCAATCTCCCTCAGCCTGGGGCTCCATGCAAGATCTCAACTCGTGGAGTTGCAATGATCATGAGAACGGTGAGGAATCAGCTCAGAACTACACGGGAGGATCTTGTCAATGATCTCAAGGCAGCTGGGACCATAGTCACCAAGATAACAATTGGTAACACACTACGCCGTGAAGGACTGAAATCCTGCAGCGCCCGCAAGGTCCCCCTGCTCAAGAAAGCACATATACAGGCCCGTCTGAAGTTTGCCAATTAACATCTGAATGATTCAGAGGAGAACTGGGTGAAAGTGTTCTTTGGCATCAACTCAACTCGCCGTGTTTGGAGGAGGAGGAATGCTGCCTATGACCCCAAGAACACCATCCCCACCGTCAAACATGGAGGTGGAAACATTATGCTTTGGGGGTGTTTTTCTGCTAAGAGGACAGGACAACTTCACCGCATCAAAGGGACGATGGACGGGGCCATGTACCGTCAAATCTTGGGTGAGAACCTTCTTCCCTCAGCCAGGTCATTGAAAATGGGTCGTGGATGGGTATTCCAGCATGACAATGACCCAAAACACACGGCCAAGGAAACAAAGGAGTGGCTCAAGAAGAAGCAGATTAAGGTCCTGGAGTGGCCTAGCCAGTCTCCAGACCTTAGTCCCATAGAAAATCTGTGGAGGGAGCTGAAGGTTTGAGTTGCCAAACGTCAGCCTCGAAACCGTAATGACTTGGAGAAGATCTGCAAAGAGGAGTGGGACAAAATCCCTCCTGAGATGTTTGCAAACCTGGTGGCCAACTACAAGAAACGTCTGACCTCTGTGATTGCCAACAAGGGTTTTGCCACCAAGTACTAAGTCATGTTTTGCAGAGGGGTCAAATACTTATTTCCCTCATTAAAATGCAAATGAATTTATAACATTTTTGACATGCATTTTTCTGGATTTTTTTGTTGTTATTCTGTCTCTCACTGTTCAAATAAACCTATAATTAAAATTATAGACTGATCATGTCTTTGTCAGTGGGCAAATGTACAAAATCAGCAGGGGATCAAATACTTTTTTCCCCTCACTGTATATATATACACACAGTGGGGAGAACAAGTATTTGATACACTGCCGATTTTGCAGGTTTTCCTACTTACAAAGCATGTAGAGGTCTGCAATTTTGATCATAGGTAGACTTCAACTGTGAGAGACAGAATCTAAAACAAAAATCCAGAAAATCTAATTGTATGATTTTTAAGTAATTAATTTGCATTTTATTGCATGACATAAGTATTTGATCACCTACCAACCAATAAGAATTCCGGCTCTCACAGACCTGTTAGTTTTTCTTTAAGAAGCCCTCCTGTTCTCCACTCGTTACCTGTATAAAAGACACCTGTCCACACACTCAATCAAACAGACTCCAACCTCTCCACAATGGCCAAGACCAGAGAGCTGTGTAAGGACGTCAGGGATAAAATTGTAGACCTGCACAAGGCTGGGATGGGCTACAGGACAATAGGCAAGCAGCTTGGTGAGAAGGCAACAACTGTTGGCGCAATTATTAGAAAATGGAAGAAGTTCAAGATGACGGTCAATCACCCTCGGTCTGGGGCTCCATGCAAGATCTCACCTCGTGGGGCATCAATGATCATGAGGAAGGTGAGGGATCAGCCCAGATCTACACGGCAGGACCTGATCAATGACCTGAAGAGAGCTGGGACCACAGTCTCAAAGAAAACCATTAGTAACACACTATGCCATCATGGATTAAAATCCTGCAGCGCACGCAAGGTCCCCCTGCTCAAGCCAGCGCATGTCCAGGCCCGTCTGAAGTTTGCCAATGACCATCTGGATGATCCAGAGGAGGAATGGGAGAAGGTCATGTGGTCTGATGAGACAAAAATATAGCTTTTGGTCTAAACTCCACTCGCCGTGTTTGGAGGAAGAAGAAGGATGAGTACAACCCCAAGAACACCATCCCAACCGTGAAGCATGGAGGTGGAAACATCATTCTTTGGGGATGCTTTTCTGCAAAGGGGACAGGACGACTGCACCGTATTGAGGGGAGGATGGATGGGGCCATGTATCGCGAGATCTTGGCCAACAACCTCCTTCCCTCAGTAAGAGCATTGAAGATGTGGTCCTCTGTAGCTCAGCTGGTAGAGCACGGCGCTTGTAACGCCAAGGTAGTGGGTTCGATCCCCGGGACCACCCATACACAAAAAAAAAATGTATGCACGCATGACTGTAAGTCGCTTTGGATAAAAGCGTCTGCTAAATGGCATATTATTATATTATAAGATGGGTTGTGGCTGGGTCTTCCAGCATGACAACGACCCGAAACACACAGCCAGGGCAACTAAGGAGTGGCTCCGTAAGAAGCATCTCAAGGTCCTGGAGTGGCCTAGTCAGTCTCCAGACCTGAACCCAATAGAAAATCTTTGGAGGGAGCTGAAAGTCCGTATTGCCCAGCGACAGCCCCGAAACCTGAAGGATCTGGAGAAGGTCTGTATGGAGGAGTGGGCCAAAATCCCTGCTGCAGTGTGTGCAAACCTGGTCAAGACCTACAGGAAACGTATGATCTCTGTAATTGCAAACAAAGGTTTCTGTACCAAATATTAAGTTCTGCTTTTCTGATGCATCAAATACTTATGTCATGCAATATAATGCAAATTAATTACTTAAAAATCATACAATGTGATTTTCTGGATTTTTGTTTTAGATTCCGTCTCTCACAGTTGAAGTGTACCTATGATAAAAATTACAGACCTCTAAATGCTTTGTAAGTAGGAAGACCTACAAAATCGGCAGTGTATCAAATACTTGTTCTCCCCACTGTATATTCAGTGTATTTATTTTTTGTGTCACTATTTTTATTTTTAACTGTGTATTGTTAGAAAATAACCCATAAGTAAGCATTTCACTGTTAGCCTACACCTGTTGTCTACAAAGCATGTGACAAATACAATTTTATTTTATTTGTTGTGCACTGAAGTCCACAAGCGAAGGGAAAGAGGAGGAGAGCATGTAGGAAGGAATTATACAACGAGCAAGTGATGAGGCTGTACGTGGCTGCTATTAAAAGTGAACTGTGTGATCAGGAGTGTATTCATTCCGCCAATTCTGTTGCAAAATGTTTCCTAAACGGAAGCAAACGCAACGAAATGGTGAGGGACATACCTGAATTTGTCCAATAGAAACTCTCGTTTTAGTTGCAAAAAGGAATGTTTTCGCAACTGTTTGGACTAATGATTACACCCCAGATCAGCTAGATGCAGGGAAGAGTGTGCAAGGTGGTATTGAATGTGTCACTGTCTGCCACCTTGATTACTCCAACTTGTCTCTCGACCTGTGCACCTACATTATAAACTTTCATTTGTAGGCTAGGTTGTAGCAGCCTTTTGATGGGTATAGGGCAAATTCAAGTATCATGTTGCAGCCTAAACCCATCGATGTTACATTGAGCTGGGTGAATGGAATATGAATGACAGTCATCCAATATGCTATAATAGAAATAAAGCCATACTCATTTATTCATTTTTATCGTCCTCCCTAATCTTGAACGGCACCAACCGCCACTGCTTAGTAGTTGCCAAAGTTCTGGAGCATGTCTTTAACCATTTTAAAATGTCAACTTCAATGGAGTAGGGATGTCCCAAGGATCCCGAATTACAAAGACCACATCCGATCATCGAATGCATCAAACATTACAGAATAAACTAGCTTATTATCAGTTACCCCAAGACAAAGATATAACAGTCAGATGAAAAAAACAACTTTAGTCCACCTGTTTATGGTGTTGGGCAGGGCTGCCCAAACCTCTTCCTGGAGATATACCATCCTGTGGGTTTTCAGTCCAACTCTAATTTAAAACACACCTGATTCTACTTATTAGCTGCTCAACAAGACCTTAACTAGCTGAATCAGATATGTTAAATTAGGGTTGGACTGAAAACCTACAGGACAGTAGATCTCCAGGAAGAGGGTTGGGTCAGCCCTGGTGTAGGGTGTTCAGGGTCTTTCCACTTACCTTGACAACAAACTTGTGAGGAGACATTCTTGTTGCGGTAGCTAGCTGTGGCTAATTGTAGTAACGTTAACTACGACCTGAAACAAACATTTAATGTTCTTTAGATTTGCCACCATATGCCTTCATAAAGATGACAATGGTTTATGTGACCTGGTGGAGAAATCACTAAGTAGCCTAACTGTGGTTTTTGCTTGAGTCACAATAGCTAGCATTCATTAGATATCCAGCTATGGAATAACGGATAGTAATTGCAATACTTATTTTAACAGAGTAATAACTTACTGTAGTTGCGTTTGGGGCTAACGTTAGCTACAAAACTTTGCTTGCTGAACATAACATACAAGCTAAACTAGTTAACGTTAGGTAGCTTGTAAGACGTGTTTGTTGAATTTACCGTAGCTTGCAAGCAAGAAACCGACTGTTATGCAATCCTCGGACTTCAGGACGAGCTGTAACGTTAGCTAATTCCTCTAGCTACTTTAATTGAATACCTGCATATCAACTCATTTTCCGTCACTAGTTACCACAGCCACAAAGTAAAAATGGGCTATAACGTAAAAATTAAAACAAAGGTTAGGGTTAGGCATACGGTTAGCATTGTGGTTAGGGTTAGGTTTAAAATCAGATTAGAAAAATATTAATTGTAGAAATAGGCAGGGTTTAGCCCTAATTATGACTTTGTGGCTGTGGTAACTAGTAACGACCATTTTCCGCCGAATGTTTTGAAAATGTATCACGTGACTTTTAGGACCCCATAGCGGGTCTAAGCTGTCATGGAAATGGTTTGGCTGTCCAAGAGAAGCCTGTGTTTCTCATCAAATAACCTCCAGGAAAATACACATTTCACCATTGACAACTAATAGAATAATTCATACACTATTATAATACACATTTCACCGAGTATAGGTACAGTCATTTCTGAGTAATAGGATTTAATCAACGTAATATATTGTATTGTAATCAGGCATTTTTCAATATACCTGAAACAGTCAAAGACAGTAACGCACTGTTGCTGTTTCGCAGCTCTAAAATGTGAGTTAAAGACAAAAGTCCAAGGCTATATGTAGCAATACCAAAGGGTGGGGTAAACATTTGTAATCGAGCAAAATCACACCCGAATTGATCAGAATGTGTGCTATTATAGTAGCTAGCTAACGCTGGCTAGCTATGCAACAATTAAGTTTTCATTTGGATGGCTTCTCGTCTTGTGTCTTCAGCTCCAATGATTTGTGCATGAAATAATAAATAACTATGTCTCGAGTTACCAAGAAAGCGTCGTCTGTGTGTACAGACAGCCCACTGAGCATGAGTGAAGTCTGTCGGAAGATGACACTGATGAGGCAGATCCTCACCTCTTGTTTCGGACCCAATGGTAGACTGAAGCAAGTCCATAACAACGTTGGCGGACACGTCCTGACCACATCCACCTCTACATCCCTACTTCAAGCTGTCTCCTCATCGGAGCCATTACTCAAACTCATAACTGCCTCCATCCTAAATCACCTGTCTCGGTTCAGTGACTGTGGTCTGTACACTGGCATCCTCTGTCTTTCCCTCATTGACCATGTTCAGAAGTCTGGCTTGAGACCAAGTGTTGCGATCAAAATCAACAAACAACTATTGGGGGTTTGCACCAGTTTCCTCAACCAGGAGGACTGTGGCTGTAAAGTGAATGTCGATTTCAACAGCTGCCAGACCTTGGTGACACTAGCCAGGAGTGTAATCTCTAGCAAACCTGCTTGTGTGTTGACTGAGAGAGAGCAACAGCATATCAGCACGTTGGCTGTCCATGCCTTTCTACTGACTGTCCCCTGTGGTGACACCCGGGGCTCCCCAGACAGAGTCCGTCTCGGTAGGACTGTGACCGTCTCCAGCGAGGGACACTTTGTGCTAGACTCTGCCGTGTTTCCAGGTCTGCTGGTGAATGCCCCAGACATGCAGCTTCACCCCACAGACTCGGAGAGAACCAGACGGGGGCCCGGTCCCTTCCGACTGGCCCTGTTCACGGTGTCTCTCTCAGGGGATCTATCTGAGCTCGGAGTGGAGACCCTGGAGGTAATGGTATACCTTACCTTTGCCACTAAATGCAATCTTTTAGTGTCCCCAAAACATAAATGTACATATTGTCAAGGATTTTATTCAAAAACGCGTTTTAACTTGAATGTTTTCTTTGTCTGTTTATATCAATGCAATATCCATGCATTTTCAATGTCTATGACTGCCACGTGGGTGTTATTAAACACTTGGTCTTGAAAGGTGCACCGTGGAGCCCCTGACCCAGAAGAGCTGATCCTGGATCAGTTACTGAGGCTGGGCGAGCAGGCCGTTACGGACCAGGTGGAGGTGTTTATGTGTCAGAGAGTGATACACCCTGTACTGCAGCATTACCTCCGGAGGCACGGGGTCCTGGTCATAGAGAGACTCGGCATTGCAGTCATCGAGCCCATTGTTCAAATGACAGGTAATGTAATAAACTGTAGTTGTCGGTAATGCTTTTACCCAGCATAGATATATTTTTGTATTTTGTAGTAGGTAGGTTCATGTTGAGAATAGAATACATTTAGGGGCCTATTTTCTATTTTGTGATAATACGGGTATATGTATGTATATATAATATGGGTTTTATACAGCGCTTTTAATGGACCTAAAGACGCTAAATATAATCCAACTAGATTCAAGAAAGCACCGGTTTTCATCTCTCCTTCTGTTCCAGGTGCTCAAGCAGTGGCTTTGTACCAGACCCCTATCCCTCCTGAGGCCTATGGCCAGGTGAAAGGCTGCTGTGTCAGGACCATTGGATCCAGAGAGATGCTGCACCTCCTTCCCCCTCAGGAACCAGCACCAGCTGTCTGCACTATGGTCCTCTTCCACAGGAACGAGACCATGCTCAACGAACTGAAGGTAGACTAGGCTGAGCCTATTCTGTTCTATGTGTAACGGAGATAAGAACGTGAAGTAAGCTCGCTCCACAGCTAGCTTGAAATGTTGCCAACGGTGCTATGGAATTGGAGGCGGGCTGACCCTGGTTTAAGCCCAGTCAGAGGGTTGTTCAGGGAGGCAGCGCTAAGCTAGCCCCCTTTACATATGCTCAATGAACTGAAGGTAGGAACACTGACACCCATCTTTTCAGATAGTATTCAATACCAATCCATCTGGCTTAGTAACAACAGTCAAGTAACAACAGTCAAGTAACAACAGTCAAGTAACAACAGTCAAGTAACAACAGGCAAGTAACAACAGTCAAGTAACTACAGTCATGTAACAACAGTCATGTAACAACAGTCATGTAACAACAGGCATGTAACAACAGGCAAGTAACTACAGTCAAGTAACAACAGTCAAGTAACAACAGTCAAGTAACAACAGTCAAGTAACAACAGGCAAGTAACAACAGTCAAGTAACTACAGTCAAGTAACAACAGTCATGTAACAACAGTCAAGTAACAACAGTCATGTAACAACAGTCATGTAACAACAGGCATGTAACAACAGGCATGTAACAACAGGCAAGTAACTACAGTCAAGTAACAACAGTCAAGTAACAACAGTCAAGTAACAACAGTCAAGTAACAACAGGCAAGTAACAACAGTCAAGTAACTACAGTCAAGTAACAACAGTCATGTAACAACAGTCAAGTAACAACAGTCATGTAACAACAGTCATGTAACAACAGGCATGTAACAACAGGCAAGTAACTACAGTCAAGTAACAACAGGCAAGTAACAACAGTCAAGTAACAACAGTCAAGTAACAACAGGCAAGTAACAACAGTCAAGTAACTACAGTCAAGTAACAACAGTCATGTAACAACAGTCAAGTAACAACAGTCAAGTAACAATAGTCAAGTAACAACAGTCAAGTAACAACAGTCAAGTAACAACAGTCAAGTAACAACAGGCAAGTAACAACAGGCAAGTAACTACAGTCAAGTAACAACAGTCAAGTAACAACAGTCAAGTAACAACAGTCAAGTAACAACAGTCAAGTAACAACAGTCAAGTAACTACAGTCAAGTAACAACAGGCAAGTAACAACAGGCAAGTAACTGCAGTCAAGTAACAACAGTCAAGTAACAACAGTCAAGTAACAACAGTCATGTAACAACAGTCAAGTAACAACAGTCAAGTAACAACAGGCAAGTAACAACAGTCAAGTAACTACAGTCAAGTAACAACAGTCAAGTAACAACAGTCAAGTAACAACAGTCAAGTAACAACAGGCAAGTAACAACAGTCAAGTAACTACAGTCAAGTAACAACAGTCATGTAACAACAGTCAAGTAACAACAGTCATGTAACAACAGTCATGTAACAACAGGCATGTAACAACAGGCAAGTAACTACAGTCAAGTAACAACAGGCAAGTAACAACAGTCAAGTAACAACAGTCAAGTAACAACAGGCAAGTAACAACAGTCAAGTAACTACAGTCAAGTAACAACAGTCATGTAACAACAGTCAAGTAACAATAGTCAAGTAACAACAGTCAAGTAACAACAGTCAAGTAACAACAGTCAAGTAACAACAGGCAAGTAACAACAGGCAAGTAACTACAGTCAAGTAACAACAGTCAAGTAACAACAGTCAAGTAACAACAGTCAAGTAACAACAGTCAAGTAACAACAGTCAAGTAACTACAGTCAAGTAACAACAGGCAAGTAACAACAGGCAAGTAACTGCAGTCAAGTAACAACAGTCAAGTAACAACAGTCAAGTAACAACAGTCATGTAACAACAGTCAAGTAACTACAGTCAAGTAACTACAGTCAAGTAACTACAGGAAAGTAACAACAGTCAAGTAACAACAGTCAAGTAACTACAGTCATGTAACAACAGTCAAGTAACAACAGGAAAGTAACAACAGTCAAGTAACAACAGTCAAGTAACAACAGGCAAGTAACTACAGTCAAGTAACAACAGGCAAGTAACTACAGTCAAGTAACTACAGTCATGTAACAACAGTCATGTAACAACAGTCATGTATAGCCTACCTATACTCTGAATGTATTCCAGGCCTTTGCTGTCTTAGAAGTGTAATCTAGTTCCTCACATGTTTTAGATAATGTTAGAATGTTGATTTAGGTTTTTCTTGGAGGCAATGATCTGTCTGTGTCTGTGATGTTCCAGACTGCCTGTCAGAGGGCAGAGCATGTGTTGAGGCTGACCCTGAGAGACCCAGTCGCTCTGCTGGGAGGAGGTTGCACTGAGACACACCTGGCAGCCTACGTCCGTAACAAGGTCTGTACCACAATCACATCTCACATAACACTATACCTGGCAGCCTACGTCCGTAACAAGATCTGTACCACAATCACATCTCTCATAACACTATACCTGGCAGCCTACGTCCGTAACAAGATCTGTAGGACACCATTCTTCCATCTTATAGCTTAGCACGTGTGACACATAAGCCTTTATAAATGCATCAGTGTTATTAACACCCATAAGGTCGACGTCTGCGCCCCTGCGGCAATCTAATTAGCATAATACAAATATCCCCATACAAATGTGTCAATTTAAGTTGGATAATTTTATTTTTTCATTCGATGGGTCTCAATCCACCGCCGATGTAACACTTCCGCATCTGCGGTGGAAAGTGACAGAGCTGGAGCGATTATTTGTCAGACCATGAGACGTCCAGAAAATCAGTCTTCTCACAAAATCGTCTGTAGCGTCCGAACGGTTCGGCCTCCAAACTATCATGACCCCTCTATGGAGAGATGAGACTCTCACCAACACCACGGTCGTCTTGGGACGCGTCTGAAGTCCGTACAGCCGATCTGCCAACGCCTGTCTGTAGCGTCCGAACAGTTTGAGAAACACACTAATATGTGTAAAGGTGAGACTCTCACCAACACGTACGTATCGGTGGTTGTTGTGCTCTTGGACGTCCACAGGCCTCACAAGACCCGTCTGAAGGTCCCCCGGTACCAGATGAAAAGATTAATGGAAGTCTATATGGAGACTGTTTAGTGCCAAAAATAAGGGGTTAAATACATGTAAACGTGCAGGTATTCAGACCCCTTGACTTTTTCCACATTTTGTTAGATACTTCAAGGGGTCTTAAAATTCAAAATCAACTAGCTAAATTATCCTTGGTATGACCCTCTTAAAACAATTCCATATAGCTTATTAGAACCCCCCCCCCCCCGTTAACCAATAAGGTTTAGAACATTGTAATTACATACTGCTCGATAACACTGATCCAGAAATACTCATATTTATGACTGATTTCATGTTGGTCCTCTGTAGCTCAGTTGGTAGAGCATGGCGCTTACAACGTCAAGGGTTCAATTCCCGCTGGGGCTACGCACTGAAAAATACATTCACGAATGATTAAGTCGCTTTGGATAAAAGGGTCTGCTAAATGTCATATATAGTAATATTATTATTATATTACGTTCGCTGATTTTGAGTGATTGAAATCTAACGTTATCCAATCACAGGGCACTACTGAAGCAGCGGAGGCAGCGTTATCCCTGGGAGTCTCCCGGTCTCAGTACCTACTGGGACTGAACGGGTTCTGCTCCTCCCTGGAGACTGTAGCCCTGGCCCTGGAGCACGATGGAGGAACCAGCCTCGTAGACCAGACCCACGCCCACCACTGGTCTGTGCCCCAGGGAGAGGGCCTCCAGTGGGGCGATGGAGGTGAGGTGCCAGCCTCCTGTGGCTGTGGCCTGGTGGAGAGGAGGGCCAGGCCTGGGCTGGAGCTGGAGTGGACCCCCCTCAACACCAGGTACCCACCGTAGATCCGTTAATATGTCAATGTTGGGCATTGTATGTTATTGTGTGTGATGTATGTTATTGTATGTGGTGTATGTTATTGTATGTGGTGTATGTTATTGTATGTGATGTATGTTATTGTGTGTGATGTATGTTATTGTGTGTGATGTATGTTATTGTGTGTGGTGTATCTTATTGTGTGTGATGTATGTTATTGTGTGTGATGTATGTTATTGTGTGTGATGTATGTTATTGTGTGTGATGTATGTTATTGTATGTGGTGTATGTTATTGTATGTGATGTATGTTATTGTGTGTGATGTATGTTATTGTGTGTGATGTATGTGATGTATGTTATTGTGTGTGATGTATGTTATTGTGTGTGATGTATGTTATTGTGTGTGGTGTATGTTATTGTATGTGGTGTATGTTATTGTGTGTGATGTATGTTATTGTGTGTGGTGTATGTTATTGTATGTGGTGTATGTTATTGTATGTGATGTATGTTATTGTGTGTGATGTATGTTATTGTGTGTGATGTATGTGATGTATGTTATTGTGTGTGATGTATGTTATTGTGTGTGATGTATGTTATTGTGTGTGGTGTATGTTATTGTATGTGGTGTATGTTATTGTGTGTGATGTATGTTATTGTGTGTGGTGTATGTTATTGTATGTGGTGTATGTTATTGTGTGTGGTGTATGTTATTGTGTGTGATGTATGTTATTGTGTGTGATGTATGTTATTGTGTGTGATGTATGTTATTGTATGTGATGTATGTTATTGTGTGTGATGTATGTTATTGTGTGTGTTGTATGTTATTGTATGTGGTGTATGTTATTGTATGTGATGTATGTTATTGTGTGTGATGTATGTTATTGTGTGTGATGTATGTTATTGTGTGTGATGTATGTTATTGTGTGTGATGTATGTTATTGTGTGTGATGTATGTTATTGTGTGTGATGTATGTTATTGTGTGTGATGTATGTTATTGTGTGTGGTGTATGTTATTGTGTGTGGTGTATGTTATTGTGTGTGATGTATGTTATTGTGTGTGATGTATGTTATTGTGTGTGATGTATGTTATTGTGTGTGATGTATGTTATTGTGTGTGATGTATGTTATTGTGTGTGATGTATGTTATTGTGTGTGATGTATGTTATTGTGTGTGGTGTATGTTATTGTATGTGGTGTATGTTATTGTGTGTGATGTATGTTATTGTGTGTGATGTATGTTATTGTGTGTGATGTATGTTATTGTGTGTGATGTATGTTATTGTGTGTGATGTATGTTATTGTGTGTGATGTATGTTATTGTGTGTGATGTATGTTATTGTGTGTGATGTATGTGGTGTATGTTATTGTGTGTGATGTATGTTATTGTGTGTGGTGTATGTTATTGTGTGTGATGTATGTTATTGTGTGTGATGTATGTTATTGTGTGTGGTGTATGTTATTGTATGTGTTGTATGTTATTGTATGTGATGTATCTTATTGTGTGTGATGTATGTTATTGTGTGTGATGTATGTTATTGTGTGTGATGTATGTTATTGTGTGTGATGTATGTTATTGTGTGTGATGTATGTTATTGTGTGTGATGTATGTGGTGTATGTTATTGTGTGTGATGTATGTTATTGTGTGTGATGTATGTTATTGTGTGTGATGTATGTTATTGTGTGTGATGTATGTGGTGTATGTTATTGTGTGTGATGTATGTTATTGTGTGTGATGTATGTTATTGTGTGTGATGTATGTTATTGTGTGTGATGTATGTTATTGTGTGTGATGTATGTTATTGTGTGTGTTGTATGTTATTGTGTGTGATGTATGTTATTGTGTGTGATGTATGTTATTGTGTGTGGTGTATGTTATTGTATGTGGTGTATGTTATTGTGTGTGATGTATGTTATTGTGTGTGGTGTATGTTATTGTGTGTGATGTATGTTATTGTGTGTGATGTATGTTATTGTGTGTGATGTATGTTATTGTGTGTGATGTATGTTATTGTGTGTGATGTATGTTATTGTGTGTGATGTATGTTATTGTGTGTGTTGTATGTTATTGTGTGTGATGTATGTTATTGTGTGTGATGTATGTTATTGTGTGTGATGTATGTTATTGTGTGTGGTGTATGTTATTGTATGTGGTGTATGTTATTGTGTGTGATGTATGTTATTGTGTGTGGTGTATGTTATTGTGTGTGATGTATGTTATTGTGTGTGATGTATGTTATTGTGTGTGATGTATGTTATTGTGTGTGGTGTATGTTATTGTATGTGGTGTATGTTATTGTGTGTGATGTATGTTATTGTGTGTGGTGTATGTTATTGTGTGTGGTGTATGTTATTGTGTGTGATGTATGTTATTGTGTGTGATGTATGTTATTGTGTGTGATGTATGTTATTGTGTGTGATGTATGTTATTGTATGTGGTGTATGTTATTGTGTGTGATGTATGTTATTGTGTGTGATGTATGTGGTGTATGTTATTGTGTGTGATGTATGTTATTGTGTGTGATGTATGTTATTGTGTGTGATGTATGTTATTGTATGTGGTGTATGTTATTGTGTGTGATGTATGTTATTGTGTGTGGTGTATGTTATTGTATGTGATGTATCAAATCAAATCAAATCAAATGTTATTTGCCACATGCGCCGAATACAACAGGTGTAGACATTACCGTGAAATGCTTACTTACAAGCCCTTAACCAACAATGCATTTATTTTTTCATAAAAAAAGTAAAATAAAACGACAACAACAAAAAAGTGTTGAGAAAAAAAGAGCAGAAGTAAAATAAAATAACAGTAGGGAGGCTATATATACAGGGGGGTACCGGTGCAGTATATAGAAGAGGATGTGTGCATGTCCTCTTGTGTTATCTTGTGACTGAATAAACAAACTTTATGTTCACCAGGTACCCTTTTCGTCCTGTCCCCCTGGTTGTGGATAAGGACACTGCCCCTACCCCACAGCTCAGGGTGCTGGACTCCTTCACAGCCAAACTCAATGCTCTGCAGGTTGCCGTGGAAATGGCTAATCTGGTACTGGACATTAGATACGTCATCCAAGATGTCAACTGACACCGACCTCTCTCTCTCTCAATTCAATTGAAAGGGGCTTTATTGGCATGGAATGTGTTTACGTTGAAACAAACAAAACAATGACAATCAGCCTTTGACAGTAAACACACAACTTTCAAGAGAATAACAGCGTTTCAAATATGATATTACTAGTTACTAGTTACTAGTATAACATTTAAAATGTTACATAAGCTAGGTGTTTTGACAATGAATATAGTAGAATGTACGAATGACGGGGGGGGGGGGGGTGGATATGCAGATAAATATAGGTTATATTACACTGGTGTTTCTGACCCACTGGTTGACCTTCTCTTGTGGCAGCAGGTCAACACATGTTGCTGCTGTCTTCTCTTGCGATCCAGGTCTGCCAACGGCGGCCTCTCTCAATAGCAAGGCTATGCTCACTGAGTCTATACATAGTCAAAGATTTCCTTCAGTTTGGGTCAGTCACAGTGGTCAGGTATTCTGCCACTGTGTACTCTCTGTTTAGGGCCAAATAGCGTTCTATTTTGCTCTGTTTTTTTTTGTTAATTATTTCCAATGTGTCAAGTAATTCTCTTTTTGTTTTCTCATGATTTGGTTGGGTCTAATTGTGTTGCTGTCCTGGGGCTCTGTGGGATCTGTTTGGGTTTGTGAACAGAGCCCAGGACCAGCACCAGCTGGCTGAGTCTAATTTTATGTTCATTTTGATGGCGTAGAAGGCCCTTCTTGCCTTGTCTCTCAGATCATTCATAGCCTTGTGGAAGTTACCTGTGGTGCTGATGTTTAGGCTGAGGTACTCTATGTGTATTTCTTTGTGGGCAACGGTGTCTAGATAGAATTAATGTTCGCTCTCTCAATATAATTATTTATTGAGGTCAGTATTTCAGCATATAAAACTGGAGCCTGCTGTTTTGCAGTACTTCACTTTCAACACTAGATGTTAGCATTTTCTATCTGTTGTCATACCTAGATTAGAACGTTCTATGACTGTAAGTCGCTTTGGATAAAAGCGTCTGCTAAATGGCATATTATTATTATATTATTAGTTACGTCTTTTATAGGTCAAAACATTTGCTGGTATATTTCAGAGTTGCATATCAACGTTTAAATATGTTCACATCACGACAAGAAAACCACCGTTGTTGATGAAAAATAAACATGTTATTTCCTGGTCTTCTGTCTCCCATCCTTTTCCCTGCTATCATTCCGGTGTAGTTTGACAACCCAGAGAGCTGCACTGGGTGTGTTTTACTGAGAAAGACACAAACTGGTTGTACTTAACTTGTAGGGATGTTCTACACTACATTGCCAAAAGTATGTGGACATCCCTTCAAATGAGTGGATTTGGATATTTCAGCCACACCCATTGCTGACATAGACAAACATTGGCAGTGGGGATGGCCTTACTGAAGAGCTCAGTGACTTTCAAGGTGGCACTGTCATAGGATGCCACCTTTCCAACAAGTCAGTTCGTCAAATTTCTGCCCTGCTAGAGCTGCCCTGGTCAACTGTAATTGCTGTTATTGGGATGTGGAAATGTCTAGGAGCAACAGCTGCTCAGCCCCGAAGTGGTCGGCCACACAAGCTCACAGAACGGGACCGCCGAGTGCTGAAGCGTGTAGAGCATCAAAATCGTCTGTCCTCGGTTGCAACACTCCAAACTGCTTCTGGAAGCAACGTCAGCACAAGAACTGTTTGTCTGGAGCTTCATGAAATGGGTTTCCATAGCCGCACACAAGCCTAAGATCACCATGCGCAATGCCAAGCGTCGGCCGGAGTGGTGTAAAGCTCACCGCCATTGGACTCTGGAGCAGTGGAAACGCGTTCTCTGAAGTGATGAATCACGCTTCACCATCTGGCAGTCCGATGAACGAATCAGGGTTTGTCGGATGCCAGGAGAACTCTACCTGCCCCAATGCACAGTGCCAACTGTAATGTTTGGTGGAGGAGGAATAATGGTCTGGGGCTGTTTTTCATGGTTCAGGCTCCTTAGTTCCAGTGAAGGGAAATCTAAACGCTACAGCATACAATGACATTCTAGATTATTCTGTGCTTCCAACTTTGTGGCAACAGTTTGGGGAAAGCCCTTTCCTGTTTCAGCATGACAATGCCCCCGTGCACAAAGCGAGGTCCATACTGAAATGGTTTGTCGAGATCGATGTGGAAGAACATAACTGGCCTGCACAGAGCCCTGACCTCAACCCCATCTAACACCTTTGGGATTCATTGGAACGCTGACTGCGAGCCAGGCCTAATCGCCCTACATCAGTGCCCGAACCTCACTAATGCTCTTGTGGCTGAATGGAAGCAAGTCCCCGCAGCAATGTTCCAACATCTAGTGGGAAGCCTTCCCAGAAGAGTGGAGGCTGTTATAGCAGCAAAGGGGGGACCAACTCCATATTAATGGCCATGA
This sequence comes from Coregonus lavaretus, assembly GCF_964263955.1. Classification (NCBI taxonomy): domain Eukaryota; kingdom Metazoa; phylum Chordata; class Actinopteri; order Salmoniformes; family Salmonidae; genus Coregonus; species Coregonus lavaretus. The sequence goes on from NW_028157567.1 coordinate 59,311, forward strand.
TTTTGTAATGAGATTTTTGACGAGCAGGTGTCCACATACTTTTGGTCATGTAGCGTATATTTAGCTATGCTGGTTGTGTTTACAGTTGTAATCAATGAGCCAAACATACTGTATACTGTGGTGCTATGATTAACAATGATGATTGAAGGGAATACTTCTAGAAGAATTGGAAGGATTCTACTGGAACATGTTCATTAAAGATATGGCTGTATTGCAATAAATTAGGTGCAGTTTTGCTCTGGTATAAAAACAATTAAAAAAGGTAAAATATGAAAGTGCCTATGAAGTAGATCTCTACTGGCTATATGCAGACATCTTCAGTGAGGGAAAAAAGTATTTGATCCCCTGCTGATTTGTAAAGTGCGGTGGGATTGAATCCTGGTCTTAGTGCTGTTACTTTAACTTAAAAACATCTAAAACATTTTATTAAGTTTACTATGAACAAGTATGATGAATGCTTTAAGAAAAAGACACCAGAGAATAAATATTTTCAGTCAATTTTACTCTTTTCTTTTTGTAACATGAATCCTACGTAAATAGTCTTAGAGATGCTTTAATCAGTTTAACCTGAGATTAAAAAACTCCTTCTGGGGAGTTATACTTCATTATTTTTATAAATGGAGGTTTAATGTGAATCTGAGGAGTAACTTTCACTCTCTTTACGCAACAGAATACAAAAAAAATACAAAAAACAATAACAGTTAAACATAAGGAACAAAAATATGAATCCTCCTGAACAGGGACAGTAAATTGAGGGCCAGTCCCAATTCGCTCCCTAGCACTTCCCTTTGGCCCTTCGATGTTTGTAGATCTGCAAGGTGTTAGCAAAGTCTTAGCCGAGGGGAAAGGGTGGGGAGAGAATTGGTACCGATTGGTTGAATACACTTCTCCCATGCTGAAGTAAGGGGACAACAGGTGGATACCATCTCAGACAAAGGTAGAGGGGGACAACAGGTGGATACCATCTCAGACAAAGGTAGAGGGGGACAACAGGCGATACCATCTCAGACAAAGGTAGAGGGGGACAACAGGTGGATACCATCTCAGACAAAGGTAGAGGGGGACAACAGGTGGATACCATCTCAGACAAAGGTAGAGGGGGACAACAGGGCGATACCATCTCAGACAAAGGTAGAGGGGGACAACAGGTGGATACCATCTCAGACAAAGGTAGAGGGGGACAACAGGTGGATACCATCTCAGACAAAGGTAGAGGGGGACAACAGGTGGATACCATCTCAGACAAAGGCAGAGGGGGACAACAGGTGGATACCATCTCAGACAAAGGTAGAGGGGGACAACAGGTCAGAACAGGTCATATACTCTACAGTGTACTGGTGGACATATTGGGAGATATTATATTTCTGGGCACTAGGTGAGAGCAGACCTACACGAGTAGAATCATTACGCTAGGAGGTAAACAGTCTCAAAGACAAATTAAAAAGCAAACATACTATACGTCTAATATATGTGTTGTATTGTACAGCAGAGGGTTAGTTAGTGAACTGGTTGGCCGTATCCCAAATAGCACCTTATTCCCTTTGGAGTGCACTACCTTTGACCTGATCCTCCGTCCTGACCGCTGTTCTCTCGTTTCACTTCGTCCATCTTTCATAAGGTCCGCATAGCAGAATGTAAGCTTGCGAGATCAGGATGTCCGAACGACACTAATTAGGGAAGTGCACTATATAGGCAACAGGGTGGCATTTGGGAACGACACTAATTAGGGAAGTGCACTATATAGGCAACAGGGTGGCATTTGGGACGCTCCTTGTGTGCAACCCTTTGTTAGCAACTACAATAGTAGGCTTCATTATGTTAAACAACGGTGGTAGCTAGTAGCTACCTGGGATGCTATTCTCAGTGTGTCCCAAATTGCACCCTAAGGGGGCCGGTCAAAGGTTGTGCGAATAGGGTGGCATTTGGGACTCTAGCCAGGGTATTATTACTGGGACATTATCATAGCTTGTAAAGCAGTCAGTCAAAACACTATTTTCCATTTCCATCTGCAGTTCATTTATTATTCATTTAGTAAGTCCTACAAGACCCCCAAATACACCCCCCTTAACCCCCTACAAGACCCCCAAAACCCCCCACTTACAAGACCCCCAAATACACCTCCCTTAACCCCATACAAGACCCCCAAATTCACCCTCTTACCCACTACAAGACCCCCAAATAGACCCCCACTTACAAGACCCCCAAATACACCCCCCTTAACCCCATACAAGACCCCCAAATTCACCCTCTTACCCACTACAAGACCCCCAAATACACCCCCCTTAACCCCATACAAGACCCCCAAATTCACCCTCTTACCCCCTACAACACTCCTTCCCTCCCCACCAATCTCAGAAACTGCAACTTCAAGCAAAAGTTTTAAGACTGAAAGAAAAAAAACTCTCCCGACTCACAACTGGGGAGAGGGGGAGGCAGGGAGGGGTGCTGTGGATATAATAGCTCTTCTCATTGGCTAGCGGAGTTAGGGTGTGTCCAGGTCGTCGTTATGACGATAGAGGTTCAGGGGTTCAGAGCTGCAGTAGCCCTTCGAAAGGGATGCGTCCCAAATTGCACCCTATTACCTAGTGCACTATGACCAGAGTCCTATGGACCCTGCGATAAGACTAGCGTCCTGTCCAGGGGGGTGGACTTGTATATCAAGCTGCCTCACACTACAGAATCAGGAGATAGCCGGAATGGCCCATAGGGCAGGAGCCTATGGACAAGGCTACCATGGGCCCTGGTCAAAAGTAGTGCAGTGTAATGGGGAATAGGGTGCCAATGGGAACACGTTTGAGGTGGACCACATCAATGTACAATGAGGGCCCCGGCTGCGTAGCTAACAGAGCTGTCCTGCCAGTTCCTGCACTGGGACGACTGGGCATAGTTTAGGAAGGAGAAGTTCATCTCTGTTCCACTCTTCCTCAGCTCAGACACAGCCTGGAAAACACAACCAATCACACACAGGAACAGTCAGATACACGTCACATGACACAGGAACAGTCAGATACACGTCACATGACACAGGAACAGTCAGATACACGTCACATGACACAGGAACAGTCAGATACACGTCACATGACACAGGAACAGTCAGATACACGTCACATGACACAGGAACAGTCAGATATACGTCACATGACACAGGAACAGTCAGATATATGTCACATGACACAGGAACAGTCAGATACACGTCACATGACACAGGAACAGTCAGATACACGTCACATGACACAGGAACAGTCAGATATACGTCACATGACACAGGAACAGTCAGATATACGTCACATGACACAGGAACAGTCAGATACACGTCACATGACACAGGAACAGTCAGATATACGTCACATGACACAGGAACAGTCAGATATACGTCACATGACACAGGAACAGTCAGATACACGTCACATGACACAGGAACAGTCAGATACACACTACAAGTCAAAAGTTTGGACACACCTACTCATTCAAGGGTTTCTTTATTTTTACTATTTTCTACATTGTAGAATAATAGTGAAGACATCAAAACTATGAAATAACACATATGGAATCATGTAGTAACCAAAAAAGTGTTAAACAAATCAAAATATTATTTTATATTTCAGAATCTTCAAATAGCCACCCTTTGCCTTGATGACAGCTTTGCACACTCTTAACCAGCTTCACCTGGAATGCTTTTCCAACAGTCTTGAAGGAGTTCCCACATATGCTGAGCACTTGTTGGCTGCTTTTCCTTCACACTGTGGTCCGACTCATCCCAAACCATCTCAATTGGGTTGAGGTCAGGGGATTGTGGAGGCCAGGTCATCTGATGCAGCACTCCATCACTCTCCTTCTTGGTAAAATAGCCCTTACACAGCTTGGAGGTGTGTTGGGTCATTGTCCTGTTGAAAAACAAATGATAGTCCCACTAAGCCCAAACCAGATGGGATGGCGTATCACTGTAGAATGCTGTGGTAGCCATGCCAGTTAAGTGTGCCTTGAATTCTAAATAAATCACAGACAGTGTCACCAGCAAAGCACCCCCACACCATAACACCTCCTCCTCCATGCTTTACGGTGGGAAATACACATGCGGAGATCATCGGTTCACCCACACCGCGTCTCACAAAGACACAGCGGTTGGAACCAAAAATCTCCAATTTGGACTCCAGACCAAAGGACACATTTCCACCGGTCTAATGTCCATTGCTCGTGTTTCTTGGCCCAAGCAAGTCTCTTCTTCTTATTGGTGTCCTTTAGTAGTGGTTTCTTTGCAGCAATTCGACCATGAAGGCCTGATTCACACAGTCTCCTCTGAACAGTTGATGTTAAGATGTGTCTGTTACTTGAACTCTGTGAAGCATTTATTTGGGCTGCAATTTCTGAGGCTGGTAACTCTAATTAACTTATCCTCTTAAGCAGAGGTAAATCTGGGTCTTCCATTCCTGTGGTGGTCCTCATGAGATCCATTTTCATCATAGCGCTTGATGGTTTTTGCGACTGCACTTTAAGAAACTTTCAAAGTTCTTGACATTTTCCGTATTGACTGACCTTCATGTCTTAAAGTAATGACGGACTGTCGTTTCTCTTTGCTTATTTGAGCTATTCTTGCCATAATATGGATTTGGTCTTTTACCAAATAGGGCTATCTTCTGTATACCCCCCTTCACCTTATTACAACACAACTGATTGGCTCAAACACATTAAGGAGGAAAGAAATTCCACAAATTGGAAGGCACACCTGTTAACTGAAATACATTCCAGGTGACTACCTCATGAAGCTGGTTGAGAGAATGCCAAGAGTGTGCAAAGCTGTCATCAAGGAAAAGGGTGGCTATTTGAAGAATCTCAAATATAAAATATATTTTGATTTGTTTAATACTTTTTCGGGTTACTACATGATTCCATATGTGTTATTTCATAGTTTTGATGTCTTCACTATTATTCTACAATGTAGAAAATAATACAAATATAGAAAAAAACTCTTGAATGAGTAGGTGTGTCCAAACTTTTGACTGGTACATCACATAACACAGCCCTGTGTGCAAGAAGACGTGTGTAACTAAGAAAAGGTGAATGCCTGATGCTATACTGATATGCCTGATGCTATACTGATATGCCTGATGCTATACTGATATGCCTGATGCTATACTGATATGCCTGATGCTATACTGATATGCCTGATGCTATACTGATATGCCTGATGCTATACTGATATGCCTGATGCTATACTGATATGCCTGATGCTATACTGATATGCCTGATGCTATACTGATATGCCTGATGCTATACTGATATGCCTGATGCTATACTGATATGCCTGTTGTTGTACCCGTATGGTCGTTGTTGTACCCGTATGGTCGTTGTTTTACCCGTATGGTCGTTGTTGTACCCGTATGGTCGTTGTTTTACCCGTATGGTCGTTGTTGTACCCGTTATGACTCACGTTTAGCAGCACTCCAATAGGATGACGTCCACAGATGGTGTTGTGGTATTTCTTCAAGTAGTTGGTGAAGGACATGGGGTCCAGTGTTTCTATAATGCCCATACCCTGGAGAGACAAGACAGAGGGGTTCAGAACCCAGCCTGATACACCTAACAGTTAGCTATCTAACCCTAACCCTGGAGAGACAAGACAGAGGGGTTCAGAACCCAGTCTGATACACCTAACAGTTAGCTATCTAACCCTAACCCTGGAGAGACAAGACAGAGGGGTTCAGAACCCAGTCTGATACACCTAACAGTTAGCTATCTAACCCTAACCCTGGAGACAAGACAGAGGGGTTCAGAACCCAGTCTGATACACCTAACAGTTAGCTATCTAACCCTAACCCTGGAGAGACAAGACAGAGGGGTTCAGAACCCAGTCTGATACACCTAACAGTTAGCTATATCACCCTAACCCTGGAGAGACAAGACAGAGGGGTTCAGAACCCAGTCTGATACACCTAACAGTTAGCTATATCACCCTAACCCTGGAGAGACAAGACAGAGGGGTTCAGAACCCAGTCTGATACACCTAACAGTTAGCTATCTAACCCTAACCATGGAGAGACAAGACAGAGGGGTTCAGAACCCAGTCTGATACACCTAACAGTTAGCTATCTAACCCTAACCCTGGAGAGACAAGACAGAGGGGTTCAGAACCCAGTCTGATACACCTAACAGTTAGCTATCTAACCCTAACCCTGGAGAGACAAGACAGAGGGGTTCAGAACCCAGTCTGATACACCTAACAGTTAGCTATCTCACCCTAACCCTGGAGAGACAAGACAGAGGGGTTCAGAACCCAGTCTGATACACCTAACAGTTAGCTATCTAACCCTAACCCTGGAGAGACAAGACAGAGGGGTTCAGAACCCAGTCTGATACACCTAACAGTTAGCTATATCACCCTAACCCTGGAGAGACAAGACAGAGGGGTTCAGGACCCAGTCTGATACACCTAACAGTTAGCTATCTAACCCTAACCCTGGAGAGACAAGACAGAGGGGTTCAGAACCCAGCCTGATACACCTAACAGTTAGCTATCTAACCCTAACCATGGAGAGACAAGACAGAGGGGTTCAGAACCCAGCCTGATACACCTAACAGTTAGCTATATCACCCTAACCCTGGAGAGACAAGACAGAGGGGTTCAGAACCCAGCCTGATACACCTAACAGTTAGCTATCTAACCCTAACCCTGGAGAGACAAGACAGAGGGGTTCAGAACCCAGTCTGATACACCTAACAGTTAGCTATATCACCCTAACCCTGGAGAGACAAGACAGAGGGGTTCAGAACCCAGCCTGATACACCTAACAGTTAGCTATCTAACCCTAACCCTGGAGAGACAAGACAGAGGGGTTCAGAACCCAGCCTGATACACCTAACAGTTAGCTATCTAACCCTAACCCTGGAGAGACAAGACAGAGGGGTTCAGAACCCAGCCTGATACACCTAACAGTTAGCTATCTAACCCTAACCCTGGAGAGACAAGACAGAGGGGTTCAGAACCCAGCCTGATACACCTAACAGTTAGCTATCTAACCCTAACCCTGGAGAGACAAGACAGAGGGGTTCAGAACCCAGTCTGATACACCTAACAGTTAGCTATATCACCCTAACCCTGGAGAGACAAGACAGAGGGGTTCAGAACCCAGTCTGATACACCTAACAGTTAGCTATATCACCCTAACCCTGGAGAGACAAGACAGAGGGGTTCAGAACCCAGTCTGATACACCTAACAGTTAGCTATATCACCCTAACCCTGGAGAGACAAGACAGAGGGGTTCAGAACCCAGTCTGATACACCTAACAGTTAGCTATATCACCCTAACCCTGGAGAGACAAGACAGAGGGGTTCAGAACCCAGTCTGATACACCTAACAGTTAGCTATATAACCCTAACCCTGGAGAGACAAGACAGAGGGGTTCAGAACCCAGTCTGATACACCTAACAGTTAGCTATCTAACCCTAACCCTGGAGAGACAAGACAGAGGGGTTCAGAACCCAGTCTGATACACCTAACAGTTAGCTATATCACCCTAACCCTGGAGAGACAAGACAGAGGGGTTCAGAACCCAGCCTGATACACCTAACAGTTAGCTATCTAACCCTAACCCTGGAGAGACAAGACAGAGGGGTTCAGAACCCAGCCTGATACACCTAACAGTTAGCTATCTAACCCTAACCCTGGAGAGACAAGACAGAGGGGTTCAGGACCCAGCCTGATACACCTAACAGTTAGCTATCTAACCCTAACCCTGGAGACAAGACAGAGGGGTTCAGAACCCAGCCTGATACACCTAACAGTTAGCTATCTAACCCTAACCCTGGAGACAAGACAGAGGGGTTCAGAACCCAGTCTGATACACCTAACAGTTAGCTATCTAACCCTAACCCTGGAGAGACAAGACAGAGGGGTTCAGAACCCAGCCTGATACACCTAACAGTTAGCTATCTAACCCTAACCCTGGAGAGACAAGACAGAGGGGTTCAGGACCCAGCCTGATACACCTAACAGTTAGCTATCTAACCCTAACCCTGGAGAGACAAGACAGAGGGGTTCAGAACCCAGTCTGATACACCTAACAGTTAGCTATCTAACCCTAACCCTGGAGAGACAAGACAGAGGGGTTCAGAACCCAGTCTGATACACCTAACAGTTAGCTATCTAACCCTAACCCTGGAGAGACAAGACAGAGGGGTTCAGGACCCAGCCTGATACACCTAACAGTTAGCTATATCACCCTAACCCTGGAGAGAGAGAGGTGGTCTCAATCAAGCGATATGAGAAGTGTGGTGTTACAACCTAGTGTGGAAGTGAATATCAGAATGTGTTGTTAACCATTTTATCAAGGTGTTCAATGGATCTGTGGATCTCTCCTTGAGCCTCGTCATAGTAGGTGTAGCGGAACCGTTGGCCTGTTGGGGAGGAGGGAAAGATATTAAGTCAGACCCAACCCTGAAGGAGACAGAACCATTGTTTCTATATTTAGAACGCCTTTCACACGATTGCCCTGAACCAAACTAAACAGTGCTGGCTTTTCTTTTCACGTTATCTTTCCAGCACAGTTCCAGCAACTACGGTGGATAGATGTATAGCCAGACTAGCTCAACTCAGTAGCGTGAACAGGGTATAATATCGATCTCTACCAGTCCTGCTCAGTACGTACCCCAGTGGCAGAAGTCAGAGGAGATGTTGAACAAGTTGGAGGGATCAGCCAGATACCTGCTGAGCAGTTTCCCATAGTCCTGTTCTTTAGACTCACTGAGGGCTCCCACCAGCACCGGGACAATGCTGAGCTCATCTTTATGACTGTAGTAGGAGAGGGAGACGACACATTACAAGTCCGTATGTGTGTGATGTACTGGGGACAGTTACCTGACCAAGATGGTAGAAGCTTTTACAGGGACTGAACACTTGTAAACCAACCTAATAAAAAAGGTGTGTTTATTAAAACCAACCAAACACAAGGTACAGTTGAAGTCGGAAGTTTACATACACCTTAGCCAAATACATTTAAACTCAGTTTTTCACAATTCCTGACATTTAATCCTAGTAAGAATTCCCTGTATTAGGTCAGTTAGGATCACCACTTTATTTTAAGAATGTGAAATGTCAGAATAATAGTAGAGAGAATTATTTATTTAAGCTTTTATTTATTTCAATACATTTCCAGTGGGTCAGAAGTTTACATACACTCAATTAGTATTTGGTAGCATGGTCTTTAAATTGTTTAACTTGGGTCAAACGTTTTGGGTAGCCTTCCACAAGCTTCCCACAATAAGTTGGGTGAATTTTGGCCCATTCCTCCTGACAGAGCTGGTGTAACTGAGTCAGGTTTGTAGGCCTCCTTGCTCGCACACACCTTTTCAGTTCTGCCCACAAATGTTCTATAGGATTGAGGTCAGGGCTTTGTGATGGCCACTCCAATACCTTGACTTTGTTGTCCTTAAGCCATTTTGCCACAACCTTGGAAGTACGCTTAGGGTCATTGTCCATTTGGAAGACCCATTTGCGACCAAGCTTTAAACTTCCTGACTGATGTCTTGAGATGTTGCTTCAATATATCCACATAATTTTCCTTCCTCATGATGCCATCTATTTTGTGAAGTGCACCAGTCCCTCCTGCAGCAAAGCACCCCCACAGCATGATGCTGCCACCCCCGTGCTTCACGGTTGGGATGGTGTTCTTCGGCTTGCAAGCATCCCCCTTTTTCCTCCAAACATAACAATGGTCATTATGGCCAAACGGTTCTATTTTTGTTTCATCAGACCGAGGACATTTCTCCAAAAAGTACGATCTTTGTCCCCGTTTACAGTTGCAAACAGTAGTCTGGCTTTTTAATGGCGGTTTTGGAGCAGTGGCTTCTTCCTTGCTGAGCGGCCTATCAGGTTATGTTGATATAGGACTTGTTTTACTGTGGATATAGATACTTTTGTACCTATTTCCTCCAGCATCTTCACAAGGTCCTTTGCTGTTGTTCTGGGATTGATTTGCACGTTTCGCACCAAAGTACGTTCATCTCTAGGAGACAGAACGCATCTCCTTCCTGAGCGGTATGACGGCTGCGTGGTCCCATGGTGTTTATACTTGCGTACTATTGTTTGTACAGATGAACGTGGTACCTTCAGGCATTTGGAAATTGCTCCCAAGGATGAACCAGACTTGTGGAGGTCTACCATTTTTTTCTGAGGTCTTGGCTGATTTCTTTTGATTTTCCCATGATGTCAAGCAGAGGCACTGAGTTTGAAGGTAGGCCTTGAAATACATCCACAGGTACACCTCCAATTGACTCAAATTATGTCAATTAGCCTATCAGAAGCTTCTAAAGCCATGACATCATTTTCTGGAATTTTCCAAGCTGTTTAAAGGCACAGTCAACTTAGTGTATGTAAACTTCTGACCCACTGGAATTGTGATTAAGTGAAATAATCTGTCTGTAAACAATTGTTGGAAAAATTACTTGTGTCATGCACAAAGTAGATGTCCTAACCGACTTGCCAAAACTATAGTTTGTTAACAAGAAATGTGTGGAGTGGTTGAAAAACAAGTTTTAATGACTTCCGACTTCAACTGTATGTGTGTGTTTATTAAACCAACCTAACACAAGGTGTGTGTGTGTTTATTGAGTGGGTCCATTAATTGAGCATGCAGGCCTTATTTCATTAGTAAACAATCAATCATAAACCATAGTAATGACTCAAACCATCCTGGGGCTGGGGGAGACCGAGAGAGAGAACTACACAAAATGTCAAGGCAAACCAGTCATTACTGACCCACAGCTCTCCTCTATTGGTCACGAATCCCTGCAGCCTCTCAGGCCTGTATTACTGTCCTCTCTGCTTGTGATTATTGAAGCAGACATCCTTTTAGCTAGTTCCTCTGTCTTACCTCTCCATGGCTTTAGCAGTGTAAGGCAGGTGCATTTCAATGCTGTGCTCATCCTCGTCTGTCTGAAGACTCATCCTCTCAAACATCCCAGTCTTCCAGAGGTCAGCATAGACTAGAGAGAGAGAGGGGGAGGGAGAGAGAGAGAGACAGAGAGAGAGAGACAGAGAGAGAGAGACAGAGAGAGAGAGACAGAGAGAGAGAGACAGAGAGACAGAGAGAGAGAGAGAGACAGAGAGAGAGACAGAGAGAGAGACAGAGAGAGAGACAGAGAGAGAGAGAGACAGAGACAGAGAGAGACAGAGAGAGAGAGAGACAGAGAGAGAGAGACAGAGAGAGAGAGAGACAGAGAGAGAGAGACAGAGAGAGAGAGACAGAGAGAGAGAGACAGAGAGAGAGAGACAGAGAGACAGAGAGAGAGACAGAGAGACAGAGAGAGAGAGACAGAGAGAGAGAGAGAGAGAGACAGAGAGAGAGAGAGAGAGAGAGGTGAGGATTCAATATGCACATGAATTATTACTGGCCAAGTAAGGCTTGAATTAGCATATTACTGCTAGTCCTTAGCATGTATTTGTCCTGAACCGTTCTGGTACGGGGACCTGGGTTCGGTCCGCACTGTGAACCCAAATGAATACATAACAATAAGAACCCTCAGCCAATAGACTACGCTGCCTTGTACGCTGCCGAGTACATCTGAGCTGAAAAACGATTTCAGGCTATTCAGTTAAAACAACTACAGCCTATGCAGACATTGTAATCAAATCTTAACTGGTGCATTTCAAACTGTCCTTTTGTGAGGCGCAGCGGGGAACTAGTTCTGTACGATGGCGAGTGGTGGGGGTCGATAAACCAGGAGGATTTCTCCATCATCGTTTAAAATCTCCAGTTTGGGAACATTTTGGCTTCCCAGTAGATTACAACGCCGATGGACAGAGAGTTGCGGATAAAAGGTTAACAGTATGTCGCCACGCTCAACGAGAATAGCCTCTGCAGCTGCCAACACCTCAAAACAGGTTGACACATTTAGGCCGACATCACCCCAGTATACCGGAGCATGACGGAAACGCAAAGACACTACAACACAACATCGTCTCCCCTCTGCAGTCAAGCAGCCCTTGGCAGCTGATTCTGACCGGGCCGAAGAAATTACAAGAGCGATAGGTGTTTTTGCCGCGGATATGCCACGCCTTTCTCAGTGGTCGAGAGGAACAGGAGGCTTCAGCACCTCGTGACCTCTTCCTCGAGCCACGTTAGGAACTTCCTTCTCCCACCCATTTCAGCAAACAGCTATTACCTGCTTCTATATAAGCAAGCTAAAGCCGAAGTTGTCAGTGAATTGGCCAACGCACCCTGTGTTGCCTTTCCTACAGATGGACGGACCTGCGGGGCTACAGAGAGCTACATCACATGACCCTGGAGTGGGAAATGACAAGTACCACGCTACAGACACGCCCCCTTTATGAGAGTCACAAGCGTGCGAAGAAAAACATTACAGCCTATACACACGCATATATCAGGAATACCAACACTTGTTTTTTTTTTTTTTTTATAAACTATAATGAACTACAGTAACTGTTGGCATTTCATTTTCCCGCTGTACTGAAACCGAACCGTGATCCCAAAACCGCAATACATACCGAACTGTAGGTTTGGTGAACCGGTCCACACCTACTAGACACACTGCAGCTTGTTTGGTTTGTTTGTTCGTCAGTGAGAATGTCTCTTTTCCAGTGTCAGTCAGACGGTTGGTCCCCTGAGGACATTTACGGTTTTTGTTTTTTTCTACAAGTGTCAAGCTTCGAAGTTTAAAAAGGCAAAATACAACACAGAAACATCAAAAACAAGGTTCTTGACATTAGGAAAACTAGAAAATTACCCCGTCTGGTCAATCCGGAGGTCGTCGAGCAGTGTTATAAACCATTCATTAGAGGACAGGGCACAGAACGTGTGTGTGTGTGTGTGTGTGCGTGTACCTACCATTCTGGTCAATCCGGAGGTCGTAGAGAGGGGTTTTATAAACCTCAGCAGATGACAGGGCACAGCGGGACAGAGGAACGTGGTGAGACGGACCCAAGATGAACACCCTGCGACTACAGGGGGGAAGAGAGGACTCCGTCACCTCACTCTGTCACCTTTTACCTCTCTGACTCACATTAGCAGCTCAGTGGACCATTCACCGGGCCATTAGTAGCCAGGCTTTTCGCTCACGTTGTTCCAAGGTGAAGCCGTGACAGAGGCTAGGCCAATACCGCTAAATACTCTCTGTCTGAGGTAACTAAGGGCGGATAGTTCCTTCAGGGTGAAACAGGGCAGGCAGATCTAAGGTTTGATAAGGAGGGAAAATGTAGAAACGAAAAACAATACATTTACATTTTAAAACCATCTAATTTCGATATATAATGTGATGATACTTCTACATGGAAATTCATTTCGTTACTGACAAAAAAAGTTGTTTTATTTATTAAAAATTCACTGAACATTTGTAATGTAACTGTAAACGAGGTTAAATGACTTACGTGACAGAAGGGTCTATCTGTTTGTATGCGTGTGCAGCACAAGCGCCACAGTAGGAATACCCTGCATGCCTGAAATCACAGATATCTGTTAGGAGGAAGTGACATCATGGCAGCAAGACACCATTACATTTACATTTACATTTTTAGTCATTTAGCAGACGCTCTTATCCAGACCGACTTACAGTTAGTGAGTGCATACATTTTTGTAATATTTTTTTTTCATACTGGCCCCCTGTGGGAATTGAACCCACAACCCTGGCGTTGCAAACGCCATGCTCTACCAACTGAGCTACATCCCTGCCGGCCATTCCCTCCCCTACCCTGGACGACGCTGGGCCAATTCTGCGCCGCCCCATGGGTCTCCCGGTCGCGGCCGACTACGACAGAGCCTGGATTCGAACCAGGATCTCTAGTGGCACAGCTAGCACTGCGACGCAGTGCCTTAGACCACAGCGCCACTCGGGAGACTGGAACAATAGAAAAGACGACATCCTTTGAGGACGACCTTTGACCTGCCACTGCCCCCATCACTACATTTACATTTGAGTCATTCATACGCCGTTATCAAAAATCATATTTAGAGAGTGACTCTTGACGACAAGATGAGGCCTTTTCACATGACAGATATCACAACGACCAGTGGTGCTTACGGTGCTATGATTGCTCTGGCTGGTGTGACAGTGGACTGGGCTTGAGACAACCAACCTTCCAGTTGTGTATTCAGCTGGGAGCCTGAAAGGGAAGCGACGGAACAAATTAAAAGAAAAATAACACTTTCCGTACGAAACAGAAATTGGTCTTCTGCTGGACCCAACCGCTCTTATACAGTGCCTTCCGAAAGTGGATTACATTGAGATTTTGTGTCACTAGCCTACACACAATACCCCATAATGTCAAAGTCGAAATATGTTTTCATATATATATATATATATATATATTTTTTTTTTTTTTTTTTTGATGAATTACAAATTAAAAGCTGAAATGTTTTGAGTCAATAAGTATTCAACCCCTTTGTTATGGCAAGCCTAAATAAGTTCAGGGGTAAAAATGGGCTTAACAAGGTCACCTAATAAGTTGCATGGACTCACTCTGTGTGCAAGACATAACATTATCTGTAAGGTCCCTCAGTCGAGCAGTGTATTTCAAACACAGATTCAACCACAAAGACCAGGGAGGTTTTCCAATGCCTCACAAAGGGCACCTATTAGTAGATGAGTAAAAATAAAAAAAAGCGGACATTGAAATTCCCTTTGAGCATGGTGAAATTATTAATTACACTTTGAATGGTGTATCAATACACCCAGCCACTACAACGATACAGGTGTCCTTCCTAACTCAGTTGCCGGAGAGGAAGGAAACTGCTCAGGGATTTCACCATGAGGCCAATGGTGACTTTAAAACAGTTACAGAGTTTAATGGCTGTGATAGGAGAAAACTGAGGATGGATCAACAACATTGTAGTTACTTCACAATACTAACCTAAATGACAGAGTGAAAAGAAGGAAGCCGGTACAGAATAAAAAAATACCAACAGTGCATTTATTTTTAATAAAAAAGTAAAATAAAACAACAAAAAAGCGTTGAGAAAAAAGAGCAGAAGTAAAATAAAATAACAGTAGGGAGGCTATATATACAGGGAGGTACCGGTGCAGAGTCAATGTGCGGGGGCACCGGCTAGTTGAGGTAGTTGAAGTTATATGTACATGTGGGTAGAGTTAAAGTGACTATGCATAAATAATTAACAGAGTAGCAGCAGCGTAAAAAGATGGGGTGGGGGGGCAGTGCAAATAGTCTGGGTAGCCATGATTAGCTGTTCAGGAGTCTTATGGCTTGGGGGTAGAAGCTGTTGAGAAGTATTTTGGACCTAGACTTGGAGCTCCGGTACCGCTTGCCGTGCGGTAGCAGAGAGTGACTAGGGTGGCTGGAGTCTGACAATTTTGAGGGCCTTCCTCTGACACCGCCTGGTATAGAGGTCCTGGATGGCAGGAAGCTTGGCCCCAGTGATGTACTGGGCCGTACACACTACCCTCTGTAGTGCCTTGCGGTCGGAGGCCGAGCAGTTGCCATACCAGGCGGTGATGCAACCAGTCAGGATGCTCTCGATGGTGCAGCTGTAGAATTTTTTGAGGATCTGAGGACCCATGCCAAAACTTTTCAGTCTCCTGGGGGGGAATAGGCTTTGTCGTGCCCTCTTCACAACTGTCTTGGTGTGTTTGGACCATGATAGTTTGTTGGTGATGTGGACACCAAGGAACTTGAAGCTCTCAACCTGTTCCACTACAGCCCGGTCGATGAGAATGAGGGCGTGCTCAGTCCTCTTTTTTTTCCCTGTAGTCCACAATCATCTCCTTTGTCTTGGTCACGTTGAGGGAGAGGTTGTTATCCTGGCACCACACGGCCAGGTCTCTGACCTCCTCCCTATAGGCTGTCTCATCGTTGTCGGTGATCAGGCCTACCACTGTTGTGTCGTCTGCAAACTTAATGATGGTGTTGGAGTCGTGCCTGGCCATGCAGTCATGGGTGAACAGGGAGTACAGGAGGGGACTGAGCACGCACCCCTGAGGGGCCCCCGTGTTGAGGATCAGTGTGGCAGATGTGTTGTTACCTACCCTTACCACCTGGGGGCGGCCCGTCAGGAAGTCCAGGATCCAGTTGTAGAGGGAGGTGTTTAGTCCCAGGATCCTTAGCTTAGTGATGAGCTTTGAGGGCACTATGGTGTTGAATGCTGAGCTGTAGTCAATGAATAGCATTCTCACGTAGGTGTTCCTCTTGTCCAGGTGGGAAAGGGCAGTGTGGAGTGCAATAGAGATTGCATCATCTGTGGATCTGTTGGGGCGGTATGCAAATTGGAGTGGGTCTAGGGTTTCTGGGATAATGGTGTTGATGTGAGCCATGACCAGCCTTTCAAAGCACTTCATGGCTACAGACGTCAGTGCCATGGGTCGGTAGTCATTTAGGCAGGTTATCTTAGTGTCCTTGGGCACGGGGACTATGGTGGTCTGCTTGAAACATGTTTGTATTACAGACTCAGTCAGGGACATGTTGAAAATGTCAGTGAAGACACTTGCCAGTTGGTCAGCGCATGCTCGGAGTACACGTCCTGGTAATCCGTCTGGCCCTGCGGCCTTGTGAATGTTGACCTGCTTAAAAAGTCTTACTCACATCGGCTACGGAGAGCGTGATCACACAGTCATCCGGAACAGCTGGTGCTCTTCTTGGCAGGAAGTAATGGGGGTCCATAATAAATACAAATAGGATGCGCAGAAGGGAACCACAATTTTGGCCCCCATAACAATATAGTTGAATAGCCCCGTCATAGCCATTCTAAGGATAGCTTTCCCACCTTGTTGGGTCTCCCGAGTGGCGCAGTGGTCTAAGGCACTGTATCGCAGTGCTAGCTGTGCCACTAGAGATCCTGGTTCGAATCCAGGCTCTGTCGTAGCCGGCCGCGACCGGGAGACCCATGAGGCGGCGCACAATTGGCCCAGCGTCGTCCAGGGTAGGGGAGGGAATGGCTGGCAGGGATTTGGCTCAGTTGGTAGAGCATGGCGTTTGCAACGCCAAGGTTGTGGGTTCGTTTCCCGTGGGGGGCCAGTATAAAAAATATATAAAAAATAATAATGTATGCACTCACTAACTGTAAGTCGCTCTGGATAAGAGCGTCTGCTAAATGACTAAAATGTCAAATGTAAATGTTGTTGTGACTGACTGGGTTTGAACCAGCGCTCCTGCATGTCACAAGACTATGTTATCCCGCTTAGCTAAAGCCCACAGGGATGAGATCTGGAAGTTAATGTAAAGGACGACACGCTGCTTACTCAGCGAGTACCGCTTCTTCCTGATTCAGCTCATACGGAGACTGAAACTCAGGACCTTTGCCTTGAAAACAAACGCGACCCCCCACCTCCGGTTGCATACCAACCCATCAAACTTTTTTTTTTTTTAAGGCCTTCTTCAATTGCGCAAGGGGCAAAACTTCAGGCTGAGGAGTGAGTTGTCACAGATCCCCATCTGCTACACTAATACCAGTCTTCAAGATCCAGCAAGGTTACTCATCACAACAGCGTGGTTTGGTGACCCATGTTTACGTGATGAGATACTCGTGTTAGTTGGACACGTCTCCGGCAACGGTACACATTATAAGGGTAACGTGACTGACTGGGTTAAGACTGTTAGCCTACTGAGCTAAAGCCTAGGCATTGGTTCTGTGACTTGGATGGGTCTCAGCTATATCCAGTCAGCTATATCCAGTCAGCCAATACCAGTCAGCTATATCCAGTCAGCTATATCCAGTCAGCTATATCCAGTCAGCTATATCCAGTCAGCTATATCCAGTCAGCTATATCCAGTCAGCTTTATCCAGTCAGCTATATCCAGTCAGCTATACCCAGTCAGCTATATCCAGTCAGCTATATCCAGTCAGCTATATTGGTGCCGTGATCTCTGAGTAGGAGGTCAAAGGGGGGGGGGGGGTGAAATGTATCCGGGGTCCACGCTCTTTTCATGAGTAACCTTGCCGAAGACTTGTGTTAGCTTCCTGAACTCGTCCCTATCGGCTTTAGCTAAGTGGGCTAACACAGTCGTGACATTAATTAGGAAGTGCTATGGGGCTAAGACAGGGCTATTCTTTTTACTCCGTAATTAATTATTTTTTACTCCCTTATAAACGTGTCTAGAGGGGAACAGAAGGCACGGCCATGCTCCAGAGAGTCTTAGCTTTCAGGAATGGGGTCATAGTAGCTTATAGTCCAAACGCTAGAGCCAAATTCACAGGAAGAAAATAAATTAAACATGCCACATTGGCTTCAGGAACCACCAGAAACCTGTTTAATACAGAGAGCGTTTTTGATTCTATCTGTTCTCTTCTATCATTCCTTGCTGGAAACGTACCAGAATGTTGTCTCTGGTTTTAATCTGAATTTATTGAACTTTTTTTGATGAATCTGAATGCGTCTGAGAAGTTGAATATATTAAACTTTGAGAAACTTGAAATTATAGTTTGTAAACTCGATACAAACAATTGTATCGAGACCATACTGAACCTGAATAAATATTGAATTTGAAAATGTAATTAAAAACATTTAAAACTGAATGCAATGTTAATTCAATTCAGTTTCAAACCATGAAATACAAATTCAATTTATGAATTCAATTAATCAATTTGTGCATTACAAATTCCAAAATATTACATTCAAATTCCAAATGCAAAAAATATTTAATTAAAATGCTGTTTCTGTTGGCACTGAAATCGCTCCCGTTTTTAGTCATTTATATGCTCTTATCCAGAGCGACTTACAGTTAGTGAGTGCATAAATTTTCCATACTGGTCCCCCGTGGGAAACGAACCCACAACCCTGGCATTGCAAGCGCCACGCTCTACCAACTGAGCTACACGGGGCCCTATGGGGCTCTGTGTTGAAGCCACTGTGCCTCCATATTGGCACTCCCCCACAATTGTAAACAAAATATTTTGGAAGCTTTAGAAATGCATTTATTAATTTCTACATTCGTTTTTGCCACATTCTATTATAGACACTGTAATGCTTACTTTTAACTGTGAGCTAAACAATTTTTTTTTTTTACAAATATATTAAAACATTTCCTAAAGTATAATTTTTTGAGATGATTCATGTTACTGTCCCCACTAAAACAACAAAAATACTTAAATACATTTAATTTTGTCCTTGAAACAATGAATTCCATTCATTCCTATGGAGGACTGCTCCTACTGGGAGTGCCAATATGGCCGACCAGTGGTTTCAGAGCCTCTCCATGGCCAATACATGGCATCAGCAATCCAGGGTTTATATGATCAGGCCATTTCATCTCACCAGGACAGGAGGAAAAAACCAATGCAGGCTTTGTTGCTCTGAGACAGCTGATTGGGAGAGCACGGCCTGTTGTGCTTTCCTATAATATAAAATAATTCCTCACCTCTCTCCTACTCAATTAGCCAACTAGCTAGCAACCTATCTATACTGAACAAAAATATAAACGCAACATATAAAGTGTTGGTTTCATGAGCTGAAATAAAAGATCTCAGACATTTTCCTATATGCACAAAAAGCTTTAGCTAAAATTTTGTGCACAAATTTGTTTACATCCCTGTTAATGAGCATTTCTCCTTAGCCAAGATAATCCATCCACCTGACAGGTGTGGCATATCAAGAAGCTGATTAAATAGCATGATCATTACACAGGTGCACCTTGTGCTGGGGACAATAAAAGGCCACTAAAATGTGCAGTTTTGTCAATGCCACAGATGTCTCCAGTTTTGAGGGAGCGTGTAATTGATATGCTGACTGCAGGAATGTCCACCAGAGCTGTTGCCATTGAATTTAATGTTAATTTCTCTACCATAAGCCACCTCCAACATCATTTTAGAGAACTTGGCTGTATGTCCAACCTGCCTCACAACACCAGCCAGCATCTGAGACCAGCCACCCGGACAGCTGATGAAACTGAGGAGTATTTCTGTTTGTCTGTAATAAAGCCCTTTTGTTGGGAAAAACTCATTCTGACTGGCTGGGCCTGGCTCCCCAGTGAGTGTGCCTGGCTCCCAAGTGTGTGGGTCTATGCCCTCCCAGGCCCACCCATGGCTGCGCCCCTTCCCAGTCATGTGAAATCCATAGATTAGGGCTTTATTTATTTCAATTGACTGATTTCCTTATATGAACTGTAACTCAGTAAAATCGTTGAAATTGGTGTGTTTATATTTTTGTTCAGTATAGTTACTTCCCAGGACAACAGCCCAAAGAGAGACCAGTCTCAAACCAAACACTACAGAGAGCTGTCTGCAGCTAGCTAGCTAGCTTGGTTAGATAACCCCTGGTCTCTAGCCCATTCCCCGGTTCAGTTCTCTACCTGAGGCGGCGTACCAACTGCCAGCGTGACTTGCTTCTCTGCACACTGTTCGGTTCGACATCTCAACTCCCGAGCTGCCTGTTGGAACCTGGTCAGGAAGAAAAAGTCCAAACCCAGGGGGAAAACAACTGGCCAGAAAGAAACCACCAACAAAAAACAAACGTCGGCTAGACAAAGAAGGAATGCAAAAAATAGGAAGTTAGCCAGCTAGATAAAAATGCTGAGAAAAGTTCGTCTGTTTGATAGCTAGCCAGCAGGCTACTTTAAAATACGATATTTGAAACGATAGTTACGGACGAACAAAAGCTCAATGCAGTGTGTCTGTTGGTTGCCAAAATAGCACCACTGACTTGACTAAAACTGGGGGTTGCGTAACTCGGGATCGCTCGTAGCGTCTTGTTACGCCTGTTACGTTAGTGCGTCAGTATCGACCTAACAGCCATTGGCTGGCAGCATATTTCAGAGGACGCCGATTCGTTGCTTCTTCGTGGCAGGTAAAAGGCGGGGTTAAACGTTTTCTAAAAATGACGTAAGGCTGCGTGGATTGGTTGCTCGAAGAGAATGCAAAGAAACTATTCGTAAAAAAATGTTGTAGGCGTGGCTATGACCCACCTGTAGAAAGTGGGTAAACTCGGTTTCGCCGGCACGCAAATATGATATTACTTGAATAGATGTGATTACATAGTTATGAAGTTTTGAACCCATTCATAAAGAGCCCTTTTGCCGTAATATTGTGTACCGCAATGCCGTGACCCGGATTCGAACCGGGGTTGCAGCGGCCACAACGCAGAGTACTAACCA
The DNA here is from genome assembly GCF_964263955.1 of Coregonus lavaretus. Lineage (NCBI taxonomy): Eukaryota > Metazoa > Chordata > Actinopteri > Salmoniformes > Salmonidae > Coregonus > Coregonus lavaretus. Next base: position 80,356 of record NW_028157567.1, read on the forward strand.
CTACATTTTAGTCATTTAGCAGACGCTCTTATCCAGAGCGATTTACAGTTAGTGAGTGCATACATTTTTTTCCTTGTTTTTTTCTCATACTGGTGGGAATCGAACCCACAACCCTGGCGTTGCAAGCGCCATGCTCTACCAACTGAGCTACACGGGACCACTATAAGGTCACGGCAAACTACCAGGGCTTGCACATGAATGGGAGACATTCCCCGCATAGAACTCGCGTGAAGGTGTTGCTTATCCTGTAATTCTCAATTAATTGAAATCATGGTACAAGGTTGATTTTGCCGAATGCAAACCGTGCACTTTCGGGCCTTCTTCAGGACGGCATAGCCCGGTGCCCCCGGGTGCCTGGAGATTTCACTTAAGGACCAATGGAATGGTCTAAAATATACAAACTCCGCCCACCAGGGGCACTGGACCATGCAAAACGAACACGCCCATTATTGTGTATAAATGTGCGGATTCGGTTATGCTGAGCGGCGGGCACCGGGCAGCGGCCCGTTACATCATCGGGCTAATCTGTGCCACTCGGCCATTTTGCCAACAAGGCAGCATGGTGCATCATCCAGAAACATACAACATCTCTTTACCATTAAATAAATGTTTTAATGTTCTATCTCGTCTTCATCGGGAAGGCAGATAAAGCTAAAAAGCAATCACTTTTGCATGTGAAAACAAAAGAATCCTACTCATTACTCCACGTGCCCCCACGTCACTTTGTTTGAACCGATTTCGCAGTGGGTTTTAGTTCCAAAAGGAATGCAATGAACTTTCAACCGGTGCAAAACAGGCCTAAATGGGCGCCTGGGCGACATTAATGGTCCAATGAAAAGCGTTAGGATTGGTCGATTCTCTTACTAGCGTTGCAGCAGCAGAGTTTAGGTCTAAACTAAGGCAAGGAAACATAAAACCATTAGGTATTCACACACCACTGTCAATTCCATGTACTTTTTCTTTTATAATACTGTACAATGGAAATAAAACCATATATTTGGCATATTATTGGCGTCATAACACTTGATGCACTTGTCTTTTCTTACTGACAGTGATTGACTTGGGCCAGAGCTGTCCAGAGCACTGTAGCAGCATGTCTAATTTGGGGGGAATTGTACGGATGTCCAGTACGGAAGTCCAGAGAGGACATATTAATAAAAAAAAAACACTATAATATTCCCTTGTTATGTCAGATTACAATTTATTTTTCTCATGATCACAACATAACAAAAGTTGTTTTGTCGAGATCACAAGATACATTTCCCGTGACGATATAACAAAAGTTGTTTTCTCAAGATCATGAGTAAAACTCTATAAATAGAAGTGGATGTCTTGATGATAGATTGCCAGAATGGATGAGGCGGCAGAGCCCACTGTGTATCAGCGCATACGTTTTTATTGATTGCTACACTAAGGGATGGTACATTTCATGCTAACACCATGCTTGAATTTGTGTTTGGAGCTCATTATCAATTTATAAATTAGAACGTTAGCAAGCGGGAACGTGCCACCCCGAAGTCCACAGCCAATTGCATGCAATCAACAACGCAGCTAACGTGGCTAGTCTTGTTATCTATGCAGGTTCTTAGCTTGCGTAACTGATATGTGTATAACTATTAGGGACACTTAATGCTTTGAGGATAATATTTAAATTTACAGAGTGGGTGGGATCCACTCCTGGCAGGCTGATCAGATTCAATTTCAGCCTCAGAGGCTGTTAAGTCAGAATGTTGCCTTGTAGGCAGATTAGTTGTCAAAGTGCTTTATAGGCAGATGTATATCTGATCCAGGGGGTGCGCTCTATTCCTGGCAGGCTGATCAGATTCATTAGCAGCCTCAGAGGCTGATAAATCAGGAGGCTGCCTTGTAGACTGTTTCATATTTACATTTCAGTCATTTAGCAGACACTCTTATCCAGAGCGACTTACAGTTAGTGCATACATTATTATTCTTTAATTTTTTTTCATACTGGCCCCCCGTGGGAATCGAACCCACAACCCTGGTGTTGCAAACGCCATGCTCTACCAACTGAGCTACATCCCTGCCGGCCATTCCCTCCCCCTACCCTGGACAACGCTGGGCCAATTGTGCGCCGCCCCACGGGTCTCCCGGTCGCGGCCGGCTACGACAGAGCCTGGATTCGAACCAGGATCTCTAGTGGCACAGCGCCACTCGGGGAGGTTGTAAGGCTCCTTGCAGACAGCCTACAAGGCAGCATCCTGACTTATCAGCCTCTGAGGCTGATAATGAATCTGATCAGCCTGCCAGGAATAGACCCCAACCAGACTTGATCATATAACGCACTGACTGCTAATCTACCTGCAAAGAGCTTTACCTATGAAACAGCCTACAAGGTGGCGAGCGATATTTCAGCAGCAGGTATAAAATAATGACAGACAACAGACTAACCAGATAACCAATTCAAAACATAACTTGTAGCAGTTATTGTGCTAGTTAACTAGCCAACAGTATATAAACGTGTCTAGTTAGATACTGTTCCTTGCTTTGAAGTAGCCCACCTTTTCCATTTCATCCCTGAAATGAGGGAATCATTTTTATAAAGAAAAGTATTTGGTTATATTTTATATCAAGTGTGGCAGCCATCCTCCAGGATAGCTACTGGGTGTGCAGGCTTTTGTTCCAAGTCCTGGTCTAACCACATTGTAGCCTAAACATCAGCCTCTCAACAGGACCTTGATAAGCAGACTTGGGTGTTTCAGGGCCGGATCAAAAGCCAAAGGCTGCACACCCAGGAGCTCGCCAGATGGAAGGGTTGACCACATGTTGACAAGGGCACCAGCGCAGGAGACAAGACACAGCAGCCTGTCAACAATGTAGACTATAATAATAGTCATGACTATGTGGTTAAAAGTCATGGAGAAGTCATGGAAAATGTGTACGAACCCTTAACAGTGAATAATCAGAGGTCTGTTTATAGCATAATGACATTTGTGAATTTCAGTGAACATAGTTTCAATGGACCGACTTGGAAAATGACAGCTATTTTAGTCCCAAGTCAAGCACAGTTTACTAGCAATGATTTAGCTGACAGTTGCTTTAACGAGGAACGTTTTACTTCCAATGACTGACTGACATTTGGTTCTCTTATGAGAATGCAGAATGCTCTGACACGGTAAATCTCTCAGAATATCAAGACATTTGATATCAGTCATGGATGTTTAATGGGTACACATGGGGAAGGAACACGCTCCGTAACATGTACAGTCAATTACAGAAACCCAAAAAAACAACAAGTTTCTTCAACAAAAAAATAATAAAATCAGTACACAGTAATAATAATAAAATAAAAACACTTTACAATTCGGATGCAGAATGAAACACATCTCGTCTCGGATGACAAGTCGACCAGTGTAGTCTCTTCAGAGACGTCTAGATGCGGTCCTCATATTGAGACTTGTTCTGGAGGAGATGTGCAGCTAGAAATTCAATGGGATTACGAGGCCTGGAAGGGAAAGAGGATGAATACAAAAATCATCAAATAACACGATACAATATCTTTACTGCTCCATTATACAGAGACAACTGAAATGGGTTTTATTTATTTTTGGCACAGCAGCCAATAAAAACAACAAGGGGTATTCTTCAGGTGTGCGGGTATCTGTGGTCCTCTGTAGCTCAGCTGGTAGAGCACGGCGCTTGTAACGCCAGGGTAGTGGGTTCGATCCCCGGGACCACCCATACACAAAAAAAATGTATGCACGCATGAAAAAGCGTCTTCTAAATGGCATATTATTATTATTATTTATTTCAGAGCCCAGCCTCACCACACAACACAGGCTGATGTTGCGAGACCGAGGTTATACAGCATGTGAGACAGGGAAAGGAAATGTATTGGAGCCTGCTTCCTCCGTTTCTTCCTAGGTTCCTGCCTTCTAGGGTGTTTTTCCCTAGCCATCGTGCTTCTGCACTGCTTGCTCTTTCAGGTTTTTAGGCTGGGTATCTGTAAAGCATTTTTGATGTACCAAAAAAGGACTTTTATAAAAATGTGATTTATTGTAGCCCACCTCTCTTTGGCTAGCACAGAGATCCCCTGTAGAAGGACCGGCACCACAGTCTGGTCCAGATATGCCCGTGTTGGGAGAGACTGAAGATCCACCTTCTGTTTAGACATCTTCTCGGTGTTGGACCTCTCGGTATCCTCGATCTTCTGGAGGGGAGGAGTGATGTACAAGCACGTCAGCATGTAAGCCTACATTTCCCTAGCCCCCCCCCACAAGTTCACCATCATCATGTATACAGTTAGTAACTTGTAAGTTCAGTTATTATTAACAGTAACGTCGAGGTCTATACCATTGGCTAATGTTTCCCTAACCTCGGCTCAAGGCTTCATTCACTTTGAGGTGAAAGCCTGTAGCAGAGGCTTAATATTTCCCTAAAACAGTCACACACAAACCAGAGTCTGCGCTTACAGGATACGTTGAATATGGCGATTCTCCTTTAAGCCCAGGAAGCAGCCGTTCAACTTGCCGTTCACCAGCTTTTCAAGCTTAATAATGTCAAAATATGTTCAAATAATGGAGTTTCGCTGAGCAACTATCGTCATTACTGCCATTAAGGCCGGTATGTACTTCCAAAACAGGTCTAAGTAACAAGTTATATGCAACCGGAAAAATGCCTTGTCGGGAAAGAATATAAGTATTTTTTTTGACCATCCGCCAAATCTACCTCCTTCAATATTAGTAATGTAATTAAAATACACTAAATAAAGCCTATCTAGAAATATACAATCACTAAAAACGTAGCCTAGTGTCAACTAAATAAAGCCTATCTAGAAATATACAGTCACTGTAAAAACAGGCTTTATTTAGTTGACACTAGGCTATCTAGAAATATACAGTCACTGTAAAAATATTCCTTATATTGTCTACTGAATAAAGCCTATCTAGAAATATACAGTGACTGTAAAAATGTAGCCTATAGTGTCTACTAAATCTACTTACATGAAATCTTATTCTGTGTAGCACGGCTGAAACAGATTGATATGACATTAATACACTGTTGTTGGTGATATAAACCAATGAGCTTTCCTGCTGCTGGATCAGCCGACCTGTGCATGGCAGTAACGAGTGATTTTATTGGATCAGCCGACCTGTGCGTGGCAGTAACGAGTGATTTTATTGGATCAGCCGACCTGTGCGTGGCAGTAACGAGTGATTTTATTGGATCAGCCGACCTGTGCGTGGCAGTAACGAGTGATTTTATTGGAGGTGTGCATGTGCCAAATCCACTTGGTCAAAAACAATACTTATAATTTTTCCAGACAAGGCATTTTTCCGGGTGCATGTAACTTATTTAAAAACCTTTTGTGGAAGTACATACCGGCCGTAACGGCAGTAATGACGGTAGTTGCTCAGCGAAACTCCATTATTTGAACATATTTTCACATTATTAAGCTTGAAAAGCTGGTGAATGGCAAGTTGAACGGCTGCTTCCTGGGCTTAAAGGAGAAATCGCCATATTCAACGTCTCCTGTATGCCCAGACTCTGGCAGGGAGCTTAGTGGTTAAGAGCGTTGTGCCAGTAACCGAAAGGTCGCTGGTTCTAATCCCCGAGCCAACTAGGTGAAAAATCTGTCGATGTGCCCTTGAGCAAGGCACTTAACCCTAATTGCTCCTGTAAGTCGCTCTGGATAAGAGCGTCTGCTAAATGACTAAAATGTAAAAATTCAACACAGTACAGTAAACTTACAGCTGTATGACTCGCCATGCTCTGGTCCATGCCTGCGTGATCTGAACGTAAACACAACAATGGGAGTAAAAGGTGTTAATCAGGTCTCCAGGTAAGGGCTTGAAACAAAGTGACTAGCTATTCTGTTTCTATGATTGTGATAGCATGGCTTTGTTCTGGTCTAGATGTCAAAGCTAACCAACCGTCTGCAGCAAACAGTTGGAATTGATTCTAGTAGCTAGTCTCTCCCAACTTTACATGACGACGACGGCAGGGTTGGGGAAGCTACTCTGAACATGACGACGACGGCAGGGTTGGGGAAGCTACACTGAACATGACGACGGCAGGGTTGGGGAAGCTACACTGAACATGATGACGACGGCAGGGTTGGGGAAGCTACTCTGAACATGATGACGACAGCAGGGTTGGGGAAGCTACACTGAACATGACAACGACGGCAGGGTTGGGGAAGCTACTCTGAACATGATGACGACAGCAGGGTTGGGGAAGCTACACTGAACATGATGACGACGGCAGGGTTGGGGAAGCTACTCTGAACATGACGACGACGGCAGGGTTGGGGAAGCTACACTGAACATGACAACGACGGCAGGGTTGGGGAAGCTACTCTGAACATGACGACGACGGCAGGGTTGGGGAAGCTACTCCTGAACATGACGACGACGGCAGGGTTGGGGAAGCTACTCTGAACATGACGACGGCAGGGGAAGAAAATGACTTTATTATAAAGGAAATGACTTCACACTGGAGGAAGTTATGCTACACTAAAGCTATCCTTAAGAAAAGTGTAGTTTACTGAACTAAAGTTACTTTGAACAAACATCAAAATCAAGCTTTATTTATACAGCACATTTCAGACATGGAATGCAACACAATGCACTTTACAGGAAAAAAAAACTTATAAAAAAAACATATTTTTACTCCACAAACATAAGAGGATAAAAACTAAAGAATAACTAAAACTGAACTATAAAAAGCATCCTGAGGAAAAGCAAAGCTAAAAAAAAGGGGTGTTTTAAGATCTTTTAAATATGCCCACAGTTTCAGCCCCCCTCAGGTTCTCTGGCAGGCTATTCCAGAGGCTTGGGGCATAGTAACTAAAGGCTGCCTCTCCATGCCTCTTGGTCCTGGGCTTTGGGATAGTTAAAAGGCCAGTGCCAGAGGACCTGAGGGACCTACTGGGTACATAACTTAAAAGCATGTCTGACATGTATTGGGGTCCAAAATCAAGGATTGACTTAAAAACCAATAGAAGAATCTTAAAAGTAATTCTAAAACTCAGGCAGCCAGTGCAGAGACTTTAAAACCGGTGTAATGTGTGCTCTCCGTCTGGACTTGGTCAGTACCCGTGCTGCAGCATTCTGTATGTTTTGCAGTTGACCAGTGGCTTTCTTGGGTAGACCAGACAGGAGAGCATTACAGTAGTCAAGCCTGCTTGTAATAAAAGCATGGATGAGTCTCTCTGTATCCGCCTGAGAGAGAAACGGCCGCACCTTGGCAATGTACCTCAGGTGGTAAAAAGCTATTTTGGTCACATTCCTAATGTGTGATTCAAAGTTGAGTTCAGAATCTACAATAACACCCAGGTTTTCTACCTGCTGTTTTATCTATATTGCCTGTGAATTAAAATGTTCGGCCAGATTCTCTATGTGCTTTGGCTCCAATAATAAAAACCTTGTCTTGATTTAGCTGGAGGAAGTTGTGAGCCATCCAAGTATTTAAATCACTAATACATCTGTGGAGCTAAAATCATCTGGTGACACAGAAATGTAAAGTTGTGTATCCTCTGCGTAGCAGTGAAAATCAATGCTGTGCTTTCTGATAACGCTGCCAAGGGGTAACATATATAAACTGAACAGTACCGTACCCAAAATCAAACCTTGCGGAACGCCACACGTGATATCTATTTTCTCTGAGTTATGTTCACCAAGGGTGACAAAACTCTCGAACAGGTAAAAATAGGTCCTAAACCAATTTATAACTGGACCGTAGAGGCCAACCCACCTCTCCAGTCTGTCCAGAAGGACATCATGGTCAACAGAGGCCAACCCACCTCTCCAGTCTGTCCAGAAGGACATCATGGTCAACAGAGGCCAACCACCTCTCCAGTCTGTCCAGAAGGACATCATGGTCAACAGAGGCCAACCCACCTCTCCAGTCTGTCCAGAAGGACATCATGGTCAACAGAGGCCAACCCACCTCTCCAGTCTGTCCAGAAGGACATCATGGTCAACAGAGGCCAACCACCTCTCCAGTCTGTCCAGAAGGACATCATGGTCAACAGTGTCGAATGCGGCGCTTAAATCCAAGAGTACAAGGACAGAGAGCTGTTTGGCATCTTTATTGGCTCTAAGATAATTTACCACTTTAACTAAGGCTGTCTCTGTGCTGTGCTGGGCACGAAAATCAGATTGGAATTTTAACTAAATACAGTTGGCACTTCAATCATTTAGCTTTTTGAAGACCAATTTCTCCAGAACTTTGTTTAAGAATGGAAGGTTGGAGATTAGCCGAAAATTGCTAAAAACGGAAGAATCTAGATTACTTTTCTCCAGAAGGGATTTCACCATAGCAGTGGGGAAAGTGCCCGTAAACAGGGAGTGATTAACAATAGCTTGCACTTCTTCAGATATGCAATTAAAAACTGTTTTGAAGAAGGTGGTGGGGACAGGATCGAGAAGGCAGGTAGAAGGCTTAAGTTGTGATATCACTTTCCTGAGCATGTCTGTGTCAACCAGGGAAAATAATCAATAGTGCCTTTGCGTGGTAGGCTAGGGCACATATCAAACTTCTCATCAGGTCTTGCTTGACTGATAGCAAACATTAAGCTGGGTATCTTATTTCTGAAATATGCCGCAATATACTGGTAAAACAGTAGTGTGTAGTTCCAGTAGTTAGCTACACCGCTACACGGTAAAACAGTAGTGTGTAGTACCAGTAGTTAGCTACATGGTAAACAGCAGTGTGTAGTACCAGTAGTTAGCTATACCGCTACATGGTAAAACAAGTAATTAACTACTGAAAACACTAAACACTACCTCCATTTGAATGTAGTTCCACTACCACCAAGCTACTGCTAAATGTAGTTAAATTACTATTTTAACTATGTTGTTCTTATTATACCCCAGTGGTTGAACTACACTGAACAAAAATATAAAGTGCAACATGTAAAGTGTTCGTCCCATGTTTCATGAGCTGAACTTTTTCATATGCACAAAAAGCGTATTTCGCTCAAAGTTTGTGCACAAATTTGTTTACATTCCTGTTAGTGAGCATTTCTCCTTTGCCAAGATAATCCATCCACCTGACAGGTGTGGCATTTCAAGGTGAGTAAACAGCATGATCATTGCACAGGTGCATCTTGTGCTGGGGACAATAAAAGGCCACTAAAATGTGCAGCTCTGTCATACAACACAATGCCACAGATGTCTCAAGTTGAGGGAGCGTGCAATTGGCATGCTGACTGCAGGACTGTCCACCAGAGCTGTTGCCAGAGAAATGTATGTTAATTTCTCTAAGCCGCCTCCAACGTCGTTTTAGAGAATTTGGCAGTATGTCCAACCGGCCTCACAACCGCAGACCACGTGAATGGCGTCGTGTGGGCGAGCGGTTTGCTGATGTCAACGTTGTGAACAGAGTGCCCCATAGTGGCGGTGGGGTTATGGTATAGGCAGGCAGAAGTTACGGACAATGAACACAATTGCATTTTATCGATGGCAATTTGAATGCATAGAGATACCGTGAAGAGATCCTGAGACCCCATTGTCATGCCATTCATCCGCCGCCATCACCTCATGTTTCAGCAAAATGATGCACGGCCCCATGTTGCAAGGATCTGTACACAATTCCTGGAAGTTGAAAATGTCCCAGTTCTTCCAAGGCCTGCATACTCACCAGACATGTCACCCATTGAGCATGTTTGGGATGCTCTGGATCGACATGTACGACAGCATGTTCCAGTTTCCGCCAATATCCAGCAACTTTGCACAGCTATAGAAGAGGAGTGGGACAACATTCCACAGGCCACAATCAACTCTGTGTGAAGGAGATGTGCTGCATGAGGCAAATGGTGGTTACACCAGTTACTGACTGGTTTTCTGATCCATGCACCTACTTTTTTATTTATTTAAAGGTCTCTGACCAGCAGATGCATATCTGTATTCCCAGTCATGTGAAATCCATATATTAGCGCCTAATCTATTATTTAAATTGACTGACTTCCTTATATGAACTGTAATACAGTAAAATCTTCGAAATTGTTGTGTTTATATTTTTGTTCAGTTAACATGTATTCACTATACATTCATTACTCCCCAACACTGGACAAGTCACCAGCTTTGAGCTAGCTTGTGTTAGCTTGCTAGCTACTAGACGTGGTCCCTAGTCTTCCGTCTCCCAAGACGCTTATAAATCTGAAAACCGCTGCAAATAAATATTTGCTACATAATGTTAGGCGTTAGATATCGTATAATCGTATCTTTGGTTACCTTCTGCCATGGTTTATGCTGGTTTCTAAATTGATGTCACCGCCGAAACAACAACAGCCAGAGAGCGCTAACGAAGCAGTCGTCAGAAAATTAGGCGCCTTTTGATTGGCTATCCAAATTCCGGAAATGTGACTTTTAAAGGGCTAGCGCCGAAATTCCTGAACGGAAGTTCAACAGATTATCCATTATATTGACCAGATGCTCGAGTGACCGCTCTAACAATGAAAATACATGTCTTCAGAAATGGAAGGCAGTCGGGAGGAGGCGAGATCTCCCGAGTGGCGCAGTGGACTAAGGAGGGTTTGGCCGGCAGGGATGTGGGTTCGTTTCCCACGGGGGGCCAGTATGAAAAATAATTGAAAAAAACATGTATGCACTCACTAACTGTTAGTCGCTCTGGATAAGAGCGTCTGCTAAATGACTGAAATGTAAACGTAAACGTAAGATCAAGGTGGGACCATTCTAGCCAATGAGAGGGTAGATATGCGCTTGAACAACGGGAAGAACTCCGATATAAAGTGTTTTTTTTTCTCTCAAAGTTGGCGTGTCCTACTTATATCAGTAGACTCGTAACAACCTAAACATTACGAAACTTTTATTCGATGAAATAAGCCACACGTAACAAAATAAGCCATTCAATTTTGTGTTAATTAACCAAACGCGACACTCATTGACCTTCATACAAAAACTCGCCGGTTGTTGAGCAAAAAAAAAAGAAAAAAAAAAGAGAAGCTGGAGAAGACAGATTTTGGGCCCAGTTATCCCTCTCGCTTCGCCTTATCCTCTCTGGTATTTCTTAAAAAATAATGAATATTACATTAGTTTTGGTATGCCACGGTAAACTTCCACACTTTATCTACTCTCAGTGCTTGTCGATGTACTTGTCTGTATACCATTATCTATACACTTATTACCGTATGTGGGGTCTTGTTTACGTGTTAGACAAGTCCGGTGTTCCACGCATGCGTAGCGCCAACTTCCTGTTACAACAAGACACCGATGTCTTGGAACTGTGTGGACTGGATCTCTACAGTGGTTTTGTTATTATGATAAAATAGACAGGTTTACGATCACCTCCTGGATATGAAAATGGTAACTAGCTACTGTAACTAGTTGTGTAGAGTTGTAACGTTACAGTATTTCACTACCATGTCGGACAAAGTTAGGGCTGGGGACGGCAAAGACAACGGAGATCTCATTAGAAGCTACCATAAACAGGCATTTCAATACATATCCGTGGCACTCAAGATCGATGAAGATGACAAAGGTTGAATGCATCTCATCTTTTTTTATATTTTTTATATTGTAGATGTTTATCATACATTAGCTTCGATGAAACCAAGAGAGTTTTACAATGTCAAAACTCTTGGTTGCTTCGAAGCTAATCATACATGTTGTGTGACTGTATGCAAGCATATGCAATGGCTCACTGGGAGTGTGTGTGTGTATATGTGTGTGTGCGCGTGAGAGAGAGAGAGTGAGTCAGTGAGTGTGAGAGTGAGTGAGTGTGTGAGAGTGAGTGTGTGTGAGAGAGTGAGTGTGTGTGAGAGAGTGAGTGTGTGTGTCTGTCTGTCTGTCTGTGTACTCTCTCTCTCTCTATCTCTCTCTCTCTCTCTATCTGTGACTCTGAGCCTGTGGGTTTGTGATGGCAGGTGTCAAGGAGGAGGCAGTCCAGTGGTATCAGAAAGGCATTTCAGAGCTTCAAAAGGGGATTGCTATTGAAGTCATAGGACAAGGTAAACTAATTCCTACCTCATCGTCTTTCAAGTTAATACGAGGTGGTTTGTGTTTTGGCCAGTTACCATGTTTCTCTTTCTTTCACTTTCACTTTAGGAGAACATTATGATCGGGCAAAGAGGCTTCAAACTAAGATGATCACCAATCTCACCATGGCAAAGGACCGACTCGCTCTTTTAGGTCAGCTGTCTGACGTTTTTTTTTAGATTATATCACATCATGATAACTTCCCATACTGGTAATATATGAGTCATGCTGCAGTCTTCTCTCACAACACATTTGAAGTGATGCCACTCTTAGATTTGAGCTATAAAGATTTGTGCTGTAAAGAAATCCCTGACTAAGATCAGTACTTTTATCTCTCTTTCTCTCTCTCCCCCTCACTCAACAAGGTTTAAAAATATATAGACATTTCAAGTGTTATATTACCAGCTATGTGTTAGCAATGTGCAAATAGTTGTAGTGCGTATAGTAGGGTCTCTCTCTCTCTCTCCATCCTCTCTTTCTCTCTCTCTCTCTCTCTCTCTCTCTCGCTCCATCCTCTCTCTCCCTCTCTCTCTCTACATCTCTCTCTCTCTCTCTACATCTCTCTCTCTCTCTCTCTCTCTACATCTCTCTCTCTCTCTACATCCTCTCTCTCTCTCTCCATCCTCTCTCTCTCTCTCTCTCTCTCTCTCTCTCCATCCTCTCTCTCTCTACATCCTCTCTCTCTCTCTCTCTCTCTCTCTCTCTCTATCCTCTCTCTCTCTCTCTCTCTCTCCATCCTCTCTCTACATCTCTCTCTACATCCTCTCTCTCTCTCTCTCTCTCTCTCTCTATCCTCTCTCTCTCTCTCTCTCTCTCTCTCTCCATCCTCTCTCTCTCTCTCCATCACCACAGAAGGTGCATCGGCGTCTAAAAAGAGAAACAGCTCTCAGAGTCCATCGGGCCATCTCCCTACCCCTCCAGTGAGGCCTACTGGTCCAAAGAACCAGCCAGGTCCAGGTGGTTCCATGTCCAGTCATAGCAAGCCAGCGAGCACTGGAAGAACTGTCTCAAGCAAGACTAACAATATCAAGGTATCCCTGGTCCAATTAAAGTACAGGCCTTGTCCTATACTGTCTCTTATACCTGGTCCCATAAACGATTTAGTCCTAGTCTTACAACCTCCCCGAGTGGCGCAGCTGTGCCACTAGAGATCCTGGCTCGAATCCAGGCTTTGTTGTAGCCGGCCGCGACCGGGAGACCCATGGGGCGGCGCACAATTGGCCCAGCGTCGTCCAGGGTAGGGGAGGGAATGGCCGGCAGGGATGTAGCTCAGTTGGTAGAGCATGGCGTTTGCAACGCCAGGGTTGTGGGTTCGATTCCCACGGGGGGCCAGTATGAAAAAAAAAACTGTAAGTCGCTCTGGATAAGAGCGTCTGCTAAATGACTAAAATGTCAATGTAACAGTTTACAGAAAACAACGTTTCTGAGTAGTACTGTTTCAAATGGGACATTGTTGCTCATAGTGTAGGCTTTTTGTTTTATGTGAAGTGTATTTTTATGGTCTTATGGAGTGCTCTCTTTAAGGTTGTCCCTCGGGCTGCAGGACGAGGACAGAATGGCAGACCGGCAGCAGCATCAAAGGAACCACAGAGGAGGGATATGAAGAACTTTAAGAATGTGGACAGCAAGCTGGCCAACCTCATACTGAATGAGATCGTGGACAGGTAGGGTAGAGAAGTAGCCTAGCCTGGATCTATCCGTGTAGTCTTTTGATCATTGTCTAGGGAGTTGGCTATACAGTACAAACAGATGTATGACCAGGCTATGATAGAGAAGACCCTCAGCACATTCAATGGAGGGATTCTAGATACGATGATAGTGGACTGCAGTCAGGATCAAATTATACATAGACTCTTGGGGATGCCCTGACGTCAAAATCTTCGACTTTTGAGGGGGCCCACACTGGTACCTTTGTTAAGGCGGTGCCTAGCTCTCCTGTAATTTAACCCATGACTGTAATTGAGACTGCTGTGGTTCTGGAGTCATTCAAACATGTGTGTCTGTGTATTTCAGTGGGTCAGCAGTGAGCTTTGAAGACATAGCAGGACAGGAGCTGGCTAAACAGGCTCTCCAGGAGATAGTTATCCTGCCTGCACTCAGACCTGAGGTGAGATTGTTTCCTTTCTACTCTGTGTTATGAGCTGCTATCTGTCAGTGATGAGCTGCTATCTGTCAGTGATGAGCTGCTATCTGTCAGTGATGAGCTGCTATCTGTCAGTGATGAGCTGCTATCTGTCAGTGATGAGCTGCTATCTGTCAGTTATGAGCTGCTCTCTGTCAGTGATGAGCTGCTATCTGTCAGTGATGAGCTGCTATCTGTCAGTGATGAGCTGCTATCTGTCAGTGATGAGCTGCTATCTGTCAGTGATGAGCTGCTCTCTGTCAGTGATGAGCTGCTATCTGTCAGTGATGAGCTGCTATCTGTCAGTGATGAGCTGCTATCTGTCAGTGATGAGCTGCTATCTGTCAGTGATGAGCTGCTATCTGTCAGTGATGAGCTGCTATCTGTCAGTTATGAGCTGCTATCTGTCAGTGATGAGCTGCTCTCTGTCAGTGATGAGCTGCTATCTGTCAGTGATGAGCTGCTATCTGTCAGTGATGAGCTGCTATCTGTCAGTGATGAGCTGCTATCTGTCAGTGATGAGCTGCTCTCTGTCAGTGATGAGCTGCTATCTGTCAGTGATGAGCTGCTATCTGTCAGTGATGAGCTGCTATCTGTCAGTGATGAGCTGCTATCTGTCAGTTATGAGCTGCTATCTGTCAGTGATGAGCTGCTCTCTGTCAGTGATGAGCTGCTATCTGTCAGTGATGAGCTGCTATCTGTCAGTGATGAGCTGCTATCTGTCAGTTATGAGCTGCTATCTGTCAGTGATGAGCTGCTATCTGTCAGTGATGAGCTGCTATCTGTCAGTGATGAGCTGCTATCTGTCAGTGATGAGCTGCTCTCTGTCAGTTATGAGCTGCTCTCTGTCAGTTATGAGCTGCTCTCTGTCAGTGATGAGCTGCTATCTGTCAGTGATGAGCTGCTATCTGTCAGTGATGAGCTGCTATCTGTCAGTGATGAGCTGCTATCTGTCAGTGATGAGCTGCTATCTGTCAGTGATGAGCTGCTATCTGTCAGTGATGAGCTGCTATCTGTCAGTGATGAGCTGCTATCTGTCAGTGATGAGCTGCTATCTGTCAGTTATGAGCTGCTCTCTGTCAGTTATGCCTGATTCACATTCTAGGGTCAAACCTACCCAAGCCAAGCTGAGCTGCATTGGTCTGGTCTGGTTACACATCCACCATATTTGCTGAAACCGTGCTGAAAAGGACAATTTGAAATGAAAGTATCAGAGCCAGCACAGTACGGTTGAGGTCGGCCCTATTGTGGGAATCAGGCTTCACAGTTGTGTAGTGGTCTCTACTCCAGTCTATGGTGTTGTCTCTACTCCAGTCTGGTGGTGTTGTCTCTACTCCAGTCTATGGTGTTGTCTCTACTCCAGTCTGGTGGTGTTGTCTCTACTCCAGTCTATGGTGTTGTCTCTACTCCAGTCTGGTGGTGTTGTCTCTACTCCAGTCTATGGTGTTGTCTCTACTCCAGTCTGGTGGCGTTGTCTCTACTCCAGTCTATGGCGTTGTCTCTACTCCAGTCTGGTGGCGTTGTCTCTACTCCAGTCTATGGTGTTGTCTCTACTCCAGTCTATGGTGTTGTCTCTACTCCAGTCTATGGCGTTGTCTCTACTCCAGTCTATGGCGTTGTCTCTACTCCAGTCTGGTGGCGTTGTCTCTACTCCAGTCTGGTGGCGTTGTCTCTACTCCAGTCTGGTGGTGTTGTCTCTACTCCAGTCTATGGCGTTGTCTCTACTCCAGTCTGGTGGCGTTGTCTCTACTCCAGTCTATGGTGTTGTCTCTACTCCAGTCTATGGCGTTGTCTCTACTCCAGTCTATGGTGTTGTCTCTACTCCAGTCTATGGCGTTGTCTCTACTCCAGTCTATGGCGTTGTCTCTACTCCAGTCTATGGCGTTGTCTCTACTCCAGTCTATGGCGTTGTCTCTACTCCAGTCTATGGCGTTGTCTCTACTCCAGTCTATGGTGTTGTCTCTACTCCAGTCTATGGCGTTGTCTCTACTCCAGTCTGGTGGTGTTGTCTCTACTCCAGTCTATGGTGTTGTCTCTACTCCAGTCTGGTGGCGTTGTCTCTACTCCAGTCTATGGTGTTGTCTCTACTCCAGTCTGGTGGCGTTGTCTCTACTCCAGTCTGGTGGCGTTGTCTCTACTCCAGTCTATGGTGTTGTCTCTACTCCAGTCTGGTGGCGTTGTCTCTACTCCAGTCTGGTGGCGTTGTCTCTACTCCAGTCTGGTGGCGTTGTCTCTACTCCAGTCTATGGTGTTGTCTCTACTCCAGTCTATGGTGTTGTCTCTACTCCAGTCTGGTGGTGTTGTCTCTACTCCAGTCTGGTGGCGTTGTCTCTACTCCAGTCTGGTGGCGTTGTCTCTACTCCAGTCTATGGCGTTGTCTCTACTCCAGTCTGGTGGCGTTGTCTCTACTCCAGTCTGGTGGCGTTGTCTCTACTCCAGTCTGGTGGCGTTGTCTCTACTCCAGTCTGGTGGCGTTGTCTCTACTCCAGTCTATGGTGTTGTCTCTACTCCAGTCTATGGTGTTGTCTCTACTCCAGTCTATGGCGTTGTCTCTACTCCAGTCTGGTGGCGTTGTCTCTACTCCAGTCTATGGCGTTGTCTCTACTCCAGTCTATGGCGTTGTCTCTACTCCAGTCTATGGTGTTGTCTCTACTCCAGTCTATGGGGTTGTCTCTACTCCAGTCTATGGGGTTGTCTCTACTCCAGTCTATGGCGTTGTCTCTACTCCAGTCTATGGCGTTGTCTCTACTCCAGTCTATGGTGTTGTCTCTACTCCAGTCTATGGCGTTGTCTCTACTCCAGTCTGGTGGCGTTGTCTCTACTCCAGTCTATGGCGTTGTCTCTACTCCAGTCTATGGTGTTGTCTCTACTCCAGTCTGGTGGCGTTGTCTCTACTCCAGTCTATGGCGTTGTCTCTACTCCAGTCTATGGCGTTGTCTCTACTCCAGTCTATGGTGTTGTCTCTACTCCAGTCTATGGTGTTGTCTCTACTCCAGTCTATGGGGTTGTCTCTACTCCAGTCTATGGCGTTGTCTCTACTCCAGTCTGGTGGCGTTGTCTCTACTCCAGTCTGGTGGTGTTGTCTCTACTCCAGTCTATGGGGTTGTCTCTACTCCAGTCTATGGCGTTGTCTCTACTCCAGTCTGGTGGCGTTGTCTCTACTCCAGTCTGGTGGCGTTGTCTCTACTCCAGTCTGGTGGCGTTGTCTCTACTCCAGTCTGGTGGCGTTGTCTCTACTCCAGTCTGGTGGCGTTGTCTCTACTCCAGTCTGGTGGCGTTGTCTCTACTCCAGTCTATGGTGTTGTCTCTACTCCAGTCTGGTGGCGTTGTCTCTACTCCAGTCTATGGCGTTGTCTCTACTCCAGTCTGGTGGCGTTGTCTCTACTCCAGTCTGGTGGCGTTGTCTCTACTCCAGTCTATGGTGTTGTCTCTACTCCAGTCTGGTGGCGTTGTCTCTACTCCAGTCTGGTGGCGTTGTCTCTACTCCAGTCTGGTGGCGTTGTCTCTACTCCAGTCTATGGTGTTGTCTCTACTCCAGTCTATGGCGTTGTCTCTACTCCAGTCTGGTGGCGTTGTCTCTACTCCAGTCTGGTGGCGTTGTCTCTACTCCAGTCTATGGCGTTGTCTCTACTCCAGTCTGGTGGCGTTGTCTCTACTCCAGTCTGGTGGCGTTGTCTCTACTCCAGTCTGGTGGCGTTGTCTCTACTCCAGTCTGGTGGCGTTGTCTCTACTCCAGTCTGGTGGCGTTGTCTCTACTCCAGTCTGGTGGCGTTGTCTCTACTCCAGTCTGGTGGCGTTGTCTCTACTCCAGTCTATGGCGTTGTCTCTACTCCAGTCTATGGTGTTGTCTCTACTCCAGTCTATGGTGTTGTCTCTACTCCAGTCTATGGTGTTGTCTCTACTCCAGTCTGGTGGCGTTGTCTCTACTCCAGTCTATGGTGTTGTCTCTACTCCAGTCTGGTGGTGTTGTCTCTACTCCAGTCTATGGCGTTGTCTCTACTCCAGTCTGGTGGCGTTGTCTCTACTCCAGTCTGGTGGTGTTGTCTCTACTCCAGTCTATGGCGTTGTCTCTACTCCAGTCTGGTGGCGTTGTCTCTACTCCAATCTGGTGGCGTTGTCTCTACTCCAGTCTATGGCGTTGTCTCTACTCCAGTCTGGTGGCGTTGTCTCTACTCCAGTCTATGGCGTTGTCTCTACTCCAGTCTGGTGGCGTTGTCTCTACTCCAGTCTATGGTGTTGTCTCTACTCCAGTCTATGGTGTTGTCTCTACTCCAGTCTATGGCGTTGTCTCTACTCCAGTCTGGTGGTGTTGTCTCTACTCCAGTCTGGTGGCGTTGTCTCTACTCCAGTCTGGTGGCGTTGTCTCTACTCCAGTCTATGGTGTTGTCTCTACTCCAGTCTGGTGGCGTTGTCTCTACTCCAGTCTGGTGGCGTTGTCTCTACTCCAGTCTGGTGGCGTTGTCTCTACTCCAGTCTATGGCGTTGTCTCTACTCCAGTCTATGGTGTTGTCTCTACTCCAGTCTATGGTGTTGTCTCTACTCCAGTCTATGGTGTTGTCTCTACTCCAGTCTGGTGGCGTTGTCTCTACTCCAGTCTATGGCGTTGTCTCTACTCCAGTCTGGTGGCGTTGTCTCTACTCCAGTCTGGTGGCGTTGTCTCTACTCCAGTCTGGTGGCGTTGTCTCTACTCCAGTCTGGTGGTGTTGTCTCTACTCCAGTCTGGTGGCGTTGTCTCTACTCCAGTCTGGTGGCGTTGTCTCTACTCCAGTCTGGTGGTGTTGTCTCTACTCCAGTCTGGTGGCGTTGTCTCTACTCCAGTCTGGTGGCGTTGTCTCTACTCCAGTCTGGTGGCGTTGTCTCTACTCCAGTCTGGTGGCGTTGTCTCTACTCCAGTCTGGTGGCGTTGTCTCTACTCCAGTCTGGTGGTGTTGTCTCTACTCCAGTCTATGGTGTTGTCTCTACTCCAGTCTGGTGGCGTTGTCTCTACTCCAGTCTGGTGGCGTTGTCTCTACTCCAGTCTATGGCGTTGTCTCTACTCCAGTCTATGGCGTTGTCTCTACTCCAGTCTGGTGGTGTTGTCTCTACTCCAGTCTATGGTGTTGTCTCTACTCCAGTCTGGTGTTGTTGTCTCTACTCCAGTCTATGGCATTGTCTCTACTCCAGTCTATGGTGTTGTCTCTACTCCAGTCTATGGTGTTGTCTCTACTCCAGTCTGGTGGCGTTGTCTCTACTCCAGTCTATGGCGTTGTCTCTACTCCAGTCTGGTGGCGTTGTCTCTACTCCAGTCTGGTGGCGTTGTCTCTACTCCAGTCTGGTGGCGTTGTCTCTACTCCAGTCTGGTGGCGTTGTCTCTACTCCAGTCTGGTGGCGTTGTCTCTACTCCAGTCTGGTGGCGTTGTCTCTACTCCAGTCTGGTGGCGTTGTCTCTACTCCAGTCTGGTGGCGTTGTCTCTACTCCAGTCTGGTGGCGTTGTCTCTACTCCAGTCTGGTGGTGTTGTCTCTACTCCAGTCTATGGTGTTGTCTCTACTCCAGTCTGGTGGTGTTGTCTCTACTCCAGTCTATGGTGTTGTCTCTACTCCAGTCTGGTGGTGTTGTCTCTACTCCAGTCTATGGTGTTGTCTCTACTCCAGTCTGGTGGTGTTGTCTCTACTCCAGTCTATGGTGTTGTCTCTACTCCAGTCTGGTGGCGTTGTCTCTACTCCAGTCTATGGCGTTGTCTCTACTCCAGTCTGGTGGCGTTGTCTCTACTCCAGTCTATGGTGTTGTCTCTACTCCAGTCTATGGTGTTGTCTCTACTCCAGTCTATGGCGTTGTCTCTACTCCAGTCTATGGCGTTGTCTCTACTCCAGTCTGGTGGCGTTGTCTCTACTCCAGTCTGGTGGCGTTGTCTCTACTCCAGTCTGGTGGTGTTGTCTCTACTCCAGTCTATGGCGTTGTCTCTACTCCAGTCTGGTGGCGTTGTCTCTACTCCAGTCTATGGTGTTGTCTCTACTCCAGTCTATGGCGTTGTCTCTACTCCAGTCTATGGTGTTGTCTCTACTCCAGTCTATGGCGTTGTCTCTACTCCAGTCTATGGCGTTGTCTCTACTCCAGTCTATGGCGTTGTCTCTACTCCAGTCTATGGCGTTGTCTCTACTCCAGTCTATGGCGTTGTCTCTACTCCAGTCTATGGTGTTGTCTCTACTCCAGTCTATGGCGTTGTCTCTACTCCAGTCTGGTGGTGTTGTCTCTACTCCAGTCTATGGTGTTGTCTCTACTCCAGTCTGGTGGCGTTGTCTCTACTCCAGTCTATGGTGTTGTCTCTACTCCAGTCTGGTGGCGTTGTCTCTACTCCAGTCTGGTGGCGTTGTCTCTACTCCAGTCTATGGTGTTGTCTCTACTCCAGTCTGGTGGCGTTGTCTCTACTCCAGTCTGGTGGCGTTGTCTCTACTCCAGTCTGGTGGCGTTGTCTCTACTCCAGTCTATGGTGTTGTCTCTACTCCAGTCTATGGTGTTGTCTCTACTCCAGTCTGGTGGTGTTGTCTCTACTCCAGTCTGGTGGCGTTGTCTCTACTCCAGTCTGGTGGCGTTGTCTCTACTCCAGTCTATGGCGTTGTCTCTACTCCAGTCTGGTGGCGTTGTCTCTACTCCAGTCTGGTGGCGTTGTCTCTACTCCAGTCTGGTGGCGTTGTCTCTACTCCAGTCTGGTGGCGTTGTCTCTACTCCAGTCTATGGTGTTGTCTCTACTCCAGTCTATGGTGTTGTCTCTACTCCAGTCTATGGCGTTGTCTCTACTCCAGTCTGGTGGCGTTGTCTCTACTCCAGTCTATGGCGTTGTCTCTACTCCAGTCTATGGTGTTGTCTCTACTCCAGTCTATGGGGTTGTCTCTACTCCAGTCTATGGGGTTGTCTCTACTCCAGTCTATGGGGTTGTCTCTACTCCAGTCTATGGCGTTGTCTCTACTCCAGTCTATGGCGTTGTCTCTACTCCAGTCTATGGTGTTGTCTCTACTCCAGTCTATGGCGTTGTCTCTACTCCAGTCTGGTGGCGTTGTCTCTACTCCAGTCTATGGCGTTGTCTCTACTCCAGTCTATGGTGTTGTCTCTACTCCAGTCTGGTGGCGTTGTCTCTACTCCAGTCTATGGCGTTGTCTCTACTCCAGTCTATGGCGTTGTCTCTACTCCAGTCTATGGTGTTGTCTCTACTCCAGTCTATGGTGTTGTCTCTACTCCAGTCTATGGGGTTGTCTCTACTCCAGTCTATGGCGTTGTCTCTACTCCAGTCTGGTGGCGTTGTCTCTACTCCAGTCTGGTGGTGTTGTCTCTACTCCAGTCTATGGGGTTGTCTCTACTCCAGTCTATGGCGTTGTCTCTACTCCAGTCTGGTGGCGTTGTCTCTACTCCAGTCTGGTGGCGTTGTCTCTACTCCAGTCTGGTGGCGTTGTCTCTACTCCAGTCTGGTGGCGTTGTCTCTACTCCAGTCTGGTGGCGTTGTCTCTACTCCAGTCTATGGTGTTGTCTCTACTCCAGTCTGGTGGCGTTGTCTCTACTCCAGTCTATGGCGTTGTCTCTACTCCAGTCTGGTGGCGTTGTCTCTACTCCAGTCTGGTGGCGTTGTCTCTACTCCAGTCTATGGTGTTGTCTCTACTCCAGTCTGGTGGCGTTGTCTCTACTCCAGTCTGGTGGCGTTGTCTCTACTCCAGTCTGGTGGCGTTGTCTCTACTCCAGTCTATGGTGTTGTCTCTACTCCAGTCTATGGCGTTGTCTCTACTCCAGTCTGGTGGCGTTGTCTCTACTCCAGTCTGGTGGCGTTGTCTCTACTCCAGTCTATGGCGTTGTCTCTACTCCAGTCTGGTGGCGTTGTCTCTACTCCAGTCTGGTGGCGTTGTCTCTACTCCAGTCTGGTGGCGTTGTCTCTACTCCAGTCTGGTGGCGTTGTCTCTACTCCAGTCTGGTGGCGTTGTCTCTACTCCAGTCTGGTGGCGTTGTCTCTACTCCAGTCTGGTGGCGTTGTCTCTACTCCAGTCTATGGCGTTGTCTCTACTCCAGTCTATGGTGTTGTCTCTACTCCAGTCTATGGTGTTGTCTCTACTCCAGTCTATGGTGTTGTCTCTACTCCAGTCTGGTGGCGTTGTCTCTACTCCAGTCTATGGTGTTGTCTCTACTCCAGTCTGGTGGTGTTGTCTCTACTCCAGTCTATGGCGTTGTCTCTACTCCAGTCTGGTGGCGTTGTCTCTACTCCAGTCTGGTGGTGTTGTCTCTACTCCAGTCTATGGCGTTGTCTCTACTCCAGTCTGGTGGCGTTGTCTCTACTCCAATCTGGTGGCGTTGTCTCTACTCCAGTCTATGGCGTTGTCTCTACTCCAGTCTGGTGGCGTTGTCTCTACTCCAGTCTATGGCGTTGTCTCTACTCCAGTCTGGTGGCGTTGTCTCTACTCCAGTCTATGGTGTTGTCTCTACTCCAGTCTATGGTGTTGTCTCTACTCCAGTCTATGGCGTTGTCTCTACTCCAGTCTGGTGGTGTTGTCTCTACTCCAGTCTGGTGGCGTTGTCTCTACTCCAGTCTGGTGGCGTTGTCTCTACTCCAGTCTATGGTGTTGTCTCTACTCCAGTCTGGTGGCGTTGTCTCTACTCCAGTCTGGTGGCGTTGTCTCTACTCCAGTCTGGTGGCGTTGTCTCTACTCCAGTCTATGGCGTTGTCTCTACTCCAGTCTATGGTGTTGTCTCTACTCCAGTCTATGGTGTTGTCTCTACTCCAGTCTATGGTGTTGTCTCTACTCCAGTCTGGTGGCGTTGTCTCTACTCCAGTCTATGGCGTTGTCTCTACTCCAGTCTGGTGGCGTTGTCTCTACTCCAGTCTGGTGGCGTTGTCTCTACTCCAGTCTGGTGGCGTTGTCTCTACTCCAGTCTGGTGGTGTTGTCTCTACTCCAGTCTGGTGGCGTTGTCTCTACTCCAGTCTGGTGGCGTTGTCTCTACTCCAGTCTGGTGGTGTTGTCTCTACTCCAGTCTGGTGGCGTTGTCTCTACTCCAGTCTGGTGGCGTTGTCTCTACTCCAGTCTGGTGGCGTTGTCTCTACTCCAGTCTGGTGGCGTTGTCTCTACTCCAGTCTGGTGGCGTTGTCTCTACTCCAGTCTGGTGGTGTTGTCTCTACTCCAGTCTATGGTGTTGTCTCTACTCCAGTCTGGTGGCGTTGTCTCTACTCCAGTCTGGTGGCGTTGTCTCTACTCCAGTCTATGGCGTTGTCTCTACTCCAGTCTATGGCGTTGTCTCTACTCCAGTCTGGTGGTGTTGTCTCTACTCCAGTCTATGGTGTTGTCTCTACTCCAGTCTGGTGTTGTTGTCTCTACTCCAGTCTATGGCATTGTCTCTACTCCAGTCTATGGTGTTGTCTCTACTCCAGTCTATGGTGTTGTCTCTACTCCAGTCTGGTGGCGTTGTCTCTACTCCAGTCTATGGCGTTGTCTCTACTCCAGTCTGGTGGCGTTGTCTCTACTCCAGTCTGGTGGCGTTGTCTCTACTCCAGTCTGGTGGCGTTGTCTCTACTCCAGTCTGGTGGCGTTGTCTCTACTCCAGTCTGGTGGCGTTGTCTCTACTCCAGTCTGGTGGCGTTGTCTCTACTCCAGTCTGGTGGCGTTGTCTCTACTCCAGTCTGGTGGCGTTGTCTCTACTCCAGTCTGGTGGCGTTGTCTCTACTCCAGTCTGGTGGCGTTGTCTCTACTCCAGTCTATGGCGTTGTCTCTACTCCAGTCTATGGTGTTGTCTCTACTCCAGTCTATGGTGTTGTCTCTACTCCAGTCTATGGTGTTGTCTCTACTCCAGTCTGGTGGCGTTGTCTCTACTCCAGTCTATGGTGTTGTCTCTACTCCAGTCTGGTGGTGTTGTCTCTACTCCAGTCTGGTGGTGTTGTCTCTACTCCAGTCTATGGCGTTGTCTCTACTCCAGTCTGGTGGCGTTGTCTCTACTCCAGTCTGGTGGTGTTGTCTCTACTCCAGTCTATGGCGTTGTCTCTACTCCAGTCTGGTGGCGTTGTCTCTACTCCAATCTGGTGGCGTTGTCTCTACTCCAATCTGGTGGTGTTGTCTCTACTCCAGTCTATGGCGTTGTCTCTACTCCAGTCTGGTGGCGTTGTCTCTACTCCAGTCTATGGCGTTGTCTCTACTCCAGTCTGGTGGCGTTGTCTCTACTCCAGTCTATGGTGTTGTCTCTACTCCAGTCTATGGTGTTGTCTCTACTCCAGTCTATGGCGTTGTCTCTACTCCAGTCTGGTGGTGTTGTCTCTACTCCAGTCTGGTGGCGTTGTCTCTACTCCAGTCTGGTGGCGTTGTCTCTACTCCAGTCTATGGTGTTGTCTCTACTCCAGTCTGGTGGCGTTGTCTCTACTCCAGTCTGGTGGCGTTGTCTCTACTCCAGTCTGGTGGCGTTGTCTCTACTCCAGTCTATGGCGTTGTCTCTACTCCAGTCTATGGTGTTGTCTGTACTCCAGTCTATGGTGTTGTCTCTACTCCAGTCTATGGTGTTGTCTCTACTCCAGTCTGGTGGCGTTGTCTCTACTCCAGTCTATGGCGTTGTCTCTACTCCAGTCTGGTGGCGTTGTCTCTACTCCAGTCTGGTGGCGTTGTCTCTACTCCAGTCTGGTGGCGTTGTCTCTACTCCAGTCTGGTGGTGTTGTCTCTACTCCAGTCTGGTGGCGTTGTCTCTACTCCAGTCTGGTGGCGTTGTCTCTACTCCAGTCTGGTGGCGTTGTCTCTACTCCAGTCTGGTGGTGTTGTCTCTACTCCAGTCTGGTGGCGTTGTCTCTACTCCAGTCTGGTGGTGTTGTCTCTACTCCAGTCTGGTGGCGTTGTCTCTACTCCAGTCTGGTGGCGTTGTCTCTACTCCAGTCTGGTGGCGTTGTCTCTACTCCAGTCTGGTGGCGTTGTCTCTACTCCAGTCTGGTGGCGTTGTCTCTACTCCAGTCTGGTGGTGTTGTCTCTACTCCAGTCTATGGTGTTGTCTCTACTCCAGTCTGGTGGCGTTGTCTCTACTCCAGTCTGGTGGCGTTGTCTCTACTCCAGTCTATGGCGTTGTCTCTACTCCAGTCTATGGCGTTGTCTCTACTCCAGTCTGGTGGTGTTGTCTCTACTCCAGTCTATGGTGTTGTCTCTACTCCAGTCTGGTGTTGTTGTCTCTACTCCAGTCTATGGCATTGTCTCTACTCCAGTCTATGGTGTTGTCTCTACTCCAGTCTGGTGGCGTTGTCTCTACTCCAGTCTATGGTGTTGTCTCTACTCCAGTCTGGTGGTGTTGTCTCTACTCCAGTCTATGGCGTTGTCTCTACTCCAGTCTATGGTGTTGTCTCTACTCCAGTCTATGGTGTTGTCTCTACTCCAGTCTGGTGGCGTTGTCTCTACTCCAGTCTGGTGGCGTTGTCTCTACTCCAGTCTATGGTGTTGTCTCTACTCCAGTCTGGTGGCGTTGTCTCTACTCCAGTCTGTTGTTGTCTCTACTCCAGTCTGGTGGTGTTGTCTCTACTCCAGTCTATGGTGTTGTCTCTACTCCAGTCTGGTGTTGTGTTGGTCCCCTCTAGCTGTTCACTGGTCTCAGATCCCCGGCACGAGGTCTGCTCCTCTTCGGCCCTCCAGGCAACGGAAAGACCATGCTGGTGAGTCAAACGTTTTGTGACCATGACATCGCATGGTGTTGACTGCATGTCCAAGAGGTTATTCCTCCTTCTCTTGATAATGATTGGTCTCTTTTGTCCCCCTACCCAGGCCAAAGCAGTAGCCATGGAATCCCACGCCACCTTCTTTAACATCAGTGCCGCCACTCTGACCTCTAAATGGGTGAGTGGTCTGAAGAGTGTTGTCATTTTCTGAGTCCCAAATGGCACCCTATTCTCTAAGTAGTAGCACTACTTTTGACCAGGACCCAGAGGGTAGTGCACTACTTTTGACCAAGACCTATAGGGTAGTGCACTACTTCAGACCAGGACCCAGGTAGAGCGATGTCTCACCTAGTGGATTAGCTAACGTTAGTGGTAGCCTTTTTATACACTCTTTACAACCACTTTATAAAGTGTACTTGAGTGACCTTTGACCTGTATCTCTCCTTTCCAGGTGGGAGAGGGAGAGAAGCTGGTCAGAGCTTTGTTTGCTGTGGCCAGAGAACTACAGCCTGCCATCATCTTCATTGGTTGGTTTGATTGATTTTATTGAATGTCTGACGTCTAACATTGATCTGAGGTCTAACATTGATCTGACGTCCAACATTGATCTGACGTCTAACAGTAATCTGACGTCCAACAGTGATCTGAGGTCTAACAGTGATCTGAGGTCTAACAGTAATCTGACGTCCAACAGTGATCTGAGGTCTAACAGTGATCTGACGTCCAACAGTAATCTGACGTCCAACAGTGATCTGAGGTCTAACAGTAATCTGAGGTCTAACAGTGATCTGAGGTCTAACAGTGATCTGACGTCTAACAGTGATCTGACGTCTAACAGTAATCTGACGTCTAACAGTGATCTGACATCTAACAGTGATCTGACGTCTAACAGTGATCTGAGGTCTAACAGTGATCTGAGGTCTAACAGTGATCTGAGGTCTAACAGTGATCTGAGGTCTAACAGTAATCTGACGTCTAACAGTGATCTGACATCTAACAGTGATCTGAGGTCTAACAGTGATCTGCATATTGCAGTTTATATTTAATTGTATAATTTATTTTCCTGGTTGTGTTTGTTTCTGAGAGACTGAACAGACAGTAGCTGTTCACTGACCTTGTGGTGATGCTGTTTGCCGTCCTCCCAGATGAGATCGACAGCCTTCTGTGTGAGAGGAGGGAAGGGGAACACGATGCCAGCCGACGGTTAAAAACCGAGTTCCTCATCCAGTTCGATGGGGTAAGACCCCTTTGTTATGTCACAGTAATGTTACTCATACTGCAATTATCAATGGCAGTTGCAATGCCTATGTACTGTTTTATTCATGTTTTATGTATGGGTTATCAATGAGCTATAAAAAGACCTTGTGTACACTACACTACATTACCAAAAGTATGTGGACACCTGCTCGTCGAACATCTCATTCCAAAATCATGGGCATTAATATGGAGTTGGTCCCCCCCCTTTGCTGCTATAACAGCCTCCACTCTTCTGGGAAGGCTTTCCACTAGATGTTGGAACATTGCTGCGGGGACTTGCTTCCATTCAGCCACGAGAGCGTTAGTGAGGTCAAAAAAAGTATAATATCAATATCATATGTTATTTGTCACATGCACGTGTTTAGCAGATGTTATTGCAGGTGTAGCGAAATGCTTGTGCTTCTAGCTCAGACAGTGCAGTAATATCTAACAAGTAATATCTCACAATTTCACAACATATACCCAATACACACAAAACTACTAAGGAATGGAATTAAGAATATATACATATATGGACAAGCAATGACAGAGCGGCATGGACTAAGATACAGTAGAATATTATAGAATACAGTATATACATATGAGATGAGTAGTCCAAGATATGTAAACATTATTAAAGTGACTAGTATTCCATTTCTTAAAGTGGCCAGTGATTTCAATAGGCAGCAGCAGCCTCTAATGTGCTAGTGATGGCTATTTAACAGTCTGATGGCCTTGAGATAGAAGCTGTTTTTCATTCTCTCGGTCCCAGCTTTGATGCACCTGTACTGGCCTCGCCTTCTGGATGATAGTGGGGTGAACAGGCAGTGGCTCGGATGGTTGATGTCCTTGATGATCTTTTTGGCCTTCCTGTGACATTGGGTGCTGTATGTGTCTTGGAGGGCGGGTAGTTTTCCCCCGTTAATGCGTTCGGCAGACGGCACCACCCTCTGGAGAGCCCTGTGGTTGCGGGCGGTGCAGTTGCCGTACCAGGCGGTGATACAGCCCGACAGGATGCTCTCAATTGTCGTGCACTGATGTTGGGCGATTAGGCCTGGCTCGCAGTCTGCGTTCCAATACATCCCAAAGGTGTTCGATGGGGTTGAGGTTAGGGCTCTGTGCAGGCCAGTCAAGTTCTTCCACACTGATCGCGACAAACCATTTCTGAATGGACCTCGCTTTGTGCATGGGGGCATTGTCATGCTGAAACAGGAAAGGGCCTTCCCCAGACTGTTGCCACAAAGTTGGAAGCACAGAATCGTCTAGAATGTAATTGTATGCTGTAGCGTTTAGATTTCCCTTCACTGAAACAAAGGGGCCTAGCCCGAACCATGAACAGACCCAGACCATTATTCCTCCTCCATCAAACTTTACAGTTGGCACTATGCATTCGGGCAGCTTGTGTTCTCCTGGGCATTGCGCATGGTGATCTTAGGCTTGTGTGCGGCTGCTCGGCCATGGAAACCCATTTCATGAAGCTCCCGACAAACAGTTATTGTGCTGACGTTGCTTCCAGAGGCAGTTTGGAACTCGGTAGTGAGTGTTGCAACCGAGGACAGACAATTGTTATGCGCTTCAGCACTCTGTGGTCCCATTCTGTGTGCTTGTGTGGCCTACCACTTCGGGGCTGAGCCATGATAATAGACGTTTCCACTTCACAATGTTTCCACTTCAGAGTTGACCGGGGCAGCTCTAGCAGGGCAGAAATTTGACGAACTTACTTGTTGGAAAGGTGGCATCCTGTGACGGTGCCACGTTGAAAGTCACTGAGCTCTTCAGTGAGGCCATTCTACTGCCAATGTTTGTCTATGGAGATTGCATGGCAGTGTGCTCGATTTTATACACCTGTCAGCAACAGGTGTGGATGAAATAGCTGAATCCACTAATTTGAAGTGGTGTCCACATACTTTTAAAATATACAGTGGGGAGAACAAGTATTTGATACACTGCCGATTTTGCAGGTTTTCCTAATGCAAATTAATTACTTAAAAATCATACAATGTGATTTTCTGGATTTTTGTTTTAGATTCCGTCTCTCACAGTTGAAGTGTACCTATAATAAAAATTACAGACCTCTACATGCTTTGTAAGTAGGAAAACCTGCAAAATCGGCAGTGTATCAAATACTTGTTCTCCCCGCTGTGTATATATATATATATATATATATATATATATAGTGTAGGTATCCTTCAACAACACTAGTCTCCTGATTAGTGTCCACTAATGTCCTGCAGGTGCAGTCAGAAGGTGCAGAGAGGGTCCTGGTGATGGGAGCTACCAACAGGCCACAGGAGCTGGACGAAGCTGTTCTCAGGTACTGGATATGATACACAAAATAAAGTTCTGAACCGGTTCAAACCCCAAAAAATAAGGAACATTTTATATCGTTCATTTCTGTTCTTTTTTTAAAAAACATTTAGCTCAACATTAAATTAACACTGTGTGGATAGAGCAGCAAGCCATGTACAGTACATGCATTGGACAGACAAGTGTAGGGCGCGAGATGTGACTAAAGTTTTGCGGGTGGTGATAGAGGGTGGAGGAGGAGGCTTGGCTTGAAACACTGGGCATGTTGTTATGACATTATCTGAATTATACATATGAATTAGCAGCTTCTATGAAGGAAGGAACTTTGAATGTCTTTGAACTTCCTGGAGTTGGCTTAACATTGGACCAGAGGGGGGGGGGGGGCAGGTAGCCTAAAACAACCGGGAAAATAACGGTTCTGTTCCGGAACAGTATAGATCACTTTCGTTCCCAGTTCTGATTCTGTTCCTTGAAAAATGTCCTTATTTTCCGGGTTTTCTGTTCTGTTCCCTGAACCGGTTCTAATTTGTTATTTTATTTGTCCTTTTTATAGGCGATTTGCCAAACGGGTGTACGTGTCCTTGCCAACAGAGGAGGTAAACCCACGTTGCATGTTTCTGAACTTTGCTATGGCTTGAGTAGTTTACCGGGTAGATAAAAAAAAAAAACAATGTTATGTGTTTGCTATCGCCACAGACGCGTTTCAAGTTGCTGAATAATCTATTGGGAAAGCATGGACACCCACTCAACCAGAAGGAATTAGCCCATCTAGCAAAGTAAGTTCTCACACTATGCTACCCTTGGCCACATTTTTTCCCCCCCAAAGCATAAAACCGTAAAACTATACAACCGAAACATGCTCTAACCTCCTCAGAATGACAGGGGGCTATTCAGGAAGTGATCTTACCTCATTGGCTAAGGATGCTGCTCTTGGACCAATCAGGGGTGAGTAAAGGCCGATCTTTCAGCCTGTACCAATGCCCAAAGGTTATGGCTATATGCAATAGTAATAGACAATGTATCTATTATACCTATATATACACTCACCGGACAGTTTATTAGGTACACCCCGGATCACACCTACTATATAAAAACAGGCATCGAGGCATCCAGTTACTGTTCGACTGAATGTCAGAATGGGCAAAACAAGTGACCTAAGCGACTTTGAGCCTGGTATGATCGTCGGTGCCAGGCACGCCGGGTCCAGTACCTCTGAAACGGCCGACCTCCTGGGCTTTTAATGCACGACACAGTGTCTAGGGTTTACCAAGAATGGTGGGACAAACAAAACATCCAGTCAGCGTCAGTCCTGTGGGGGAAAACAGCTCGTTGATGAGAGGGGTCGAAGGAGAATGGCAAGAATTGTGCAAGCTAACAGGCGGGTCACAAACAGACAAATAACATGTTTACATTTTAGTCATTTAGCAGACGCTCTTATCCAGAGCGACTTACAGTTAGTGAGTGCACACATTTTCATACTGGCCCCCCCGTGGGAATCGAACCCACAACCCTGTCGTTGCAAGCGCCATGCTCTACCAACTGAGCTACACGGGACACTAAGTATTTATAACGGTGCAGTACAACAGTGGTGTGCAGAACGGCATCTCGGAATGCACAACTCGTCGATCCTTGTCACAGATGGACGACCACACCGGGTTCCACTCCTATCAGCTAAAAACAAGAAGAAGCGGCTCCAGTGGGCAGGCCATCACCACCACTGGACAACTGAGGAGTGGAAAAACATAGCCTGAAACATGACAGTGAGTTTCAGTTTACTTGAGTGGCCTGCACAGTCCCCAGACCTCAACCCAATAGAGCGTCTTTGGGATGAGATGGAACGGCCTGTTCGCAGAATGAATGTACCACCGTCCAATCTGTAGCATGGACCGACATCCTTGTGGAACTTTTCCGACACCTTGTAGAATGCCCCGAAGAAATCAGGCTGTTCTGGAGGCAAAGTGGGGTCCGAACCCGGTACTAGTTGGGTGTACCTAATAAACTGTCCGGTCAGTGTATATTATAATATTGTAGCAGACCTGATGGGTAGCCCCGACCAGGACTCAAACCCAGGTCCAGCGACTGTCAACAGCTTAACCGTTACGCCAAGAGGTCCGAACCCCTTGACGAGGTCGCTAGGTGTTGGGTTAAGGTCTCCACAATATCTTTATGCCTGGTGCCTGATCATGTTTGTTTTGTCTGTTTACACAGAACTGGGACCAGAGCAAGTGAAAAACATGGCTGCTAGTGACGTAAGTTGTAACAGCTAAAAGCTAGAATAGACTATATCTGACATGAATAGAGAATATATTTCTGTGTCTGAATAGAGAATATACACTATATATACAAAAGTATGTGGACACTCCTTCAAATGAGTGGATTTGACATTTTCAGCCACACCCGTTGCTGACAGGTGTATAAAATCGAGCACACAGCTATGCAATCTCCATAGACAAACATTGGCAGTAGAATGGCCTTACTGAAGAGCTCAGTGACTTTCAACGTGGCACTGTCATAGGATGCCACCTTTCCAACAAGTTAGTTCGTCACACAAGCTCACAGAACGGGACCGGCGAGTGCTGAAGCGCGTTAAAATGGTCTGTCCTCGGTTGCAACGCTCACTACCGAGTTCCAAACTGCCTCTGGAAGCAACGTCAGCACAAGAACTGTTCATCGGGAGCTTCATGAAATGGGTTTCCATGGCCGAGCAGCCGCACACAAGCCTAAGATCGCCATGCGCAATGCCAAGCGTCGGCCGGAGTGGTGTAAAGCTCGCCGCCATTGGACTCTGGAGCAGTGGAAACACTTTCTCTGGAGTGATGAATCACGCTTCACCATCTGGCAGTCGGACGTACGAATCTGTGTTTGGTGGATGCCAGGAGAACTCTACCTGCCCCAATGCACAGTGCCAACTGTAACGTTTGGTGGAGGAGGAATAATGGTCTGGGGCTAGGCCCCTTAGTTCCAGTGAAGGGAAAGCGTAATGCTACAGCATACAATTACATTCTAGACGATCCTTCCCAGAAGAGTGGAGGCTGTTATAGCAGCAAAGGGGGGGGACCAACTCCATAGTAATGCCCTTGATTTTGGAATGAGACGTTCGAAGAGCAGATGTCCACATACTTTTGGTCATGTAGTGTATTTCTGTGTATGAAGAGAGAATATATTTGTGTCTGAATAGAGAATATATTTATGTGTCTGAATAGAGAATATATTTCTGTGTCTGAATAGAGAATATATTTGTGTGTCTGAATAGAGAATATATTTATGTGTCTGAATAGAGAATATATTTATGTGTCTGAATAGAGAATATATTTCTGTGTATACTGATGCTTTTTGCATTTACAGATGCGTAACATCCGCTGCCGGGACTTTGAGGATTCTCTGAAGCGTATAAAGCCCAGTGTCAGTCCCACAACCCTGGACGCGTATGTTAGGTGGAACACTGACTATGGAGACACTACGGTCTTCTAGAACCGTGGAACTAACTCACTTCCCAGCTAGCGCATAACGTTCTAAGAACCATATGTTTCTTCGAGCTTGGTGAGAGCGTGGTTGTCCTATGGTTATTTTGCATTAAAACCTTTCCACAACTTTCTGGGAACGGTGCAGGTAGTTGCTTGGCTTTGGAACGTTCTTTTATTGGTATTTCAATACTTTAACCAGAACGTTTCCTAAAAGTTCAAACATGGTTGCATTTAATCTCAATTTTGGTAATGTTCTAGGAACGTTCTCCAACTGGTTTGACGTTGGGAATGTTCTCAAATAGTTCAGTGAACGTTAAGAAACAACGTGGGAATTTCAGTACTTCAGCATAACGTGTCCTACAGGTTGCCTCCTGGTTCTATTTAAAGTCATGTTAAAAAAATAATCTGAGAGCGTTAAGAAAACTTTCCATAAAAAACCCACAAGAAAACTTTAACGTTCAGAGAACGTTCTAAGAATGTTATTTAAAAACATATACATTCTGTTCTCAGCATCAACAAAACTGTCTCTATCCTCTATCTTGTTAAGTGTGTTCAGGTGTGTTGGCCGCGCACACTAATTGGCCACACCTAATCTTAATGAGTGCTTGTTTCCTTTAAAAAAAGTGGTCTGTTTGAATAGACTTAAATGAACAGCTTTGTATGCGTAAAAAACTTAACATGCTAACTCCATCCTGGTGGTGCAGTGGACTAATTCCATGGATAGAGAACAGAAGATGATGGGTTCGAATCTCACTGATGCTGTGTCACAATAAAAAATTAATGTGTTTGCCTGATTAATGTCAAAGGAAATGAATGTCCGTGTGTCCTATGTGTGCTGGGAGTTCAAAACAGTTAACCTGAGCTAGCAGTGTTATTAAAAGTCTTATTGAAATATTCAGTGAAAGTTTTAAGGACGTTTTTCAGAAACTTCCAAATAACCTATAATTTCCATTCTCACAGCATTAATAAAACCTCCCGGGAAAGATGCGCCGAATACAACAAGTATAGACTTTACCGTTTTAAATGCTTACATACGAGCCCTTTCCCAACAATGCAGTTAAAAAGTACTACAATTAACAAATAGATTAAAAATAAAATAGTGACACAATAAAAAAAAACGTTAAAAAAAAAACTATCAAGGAACCAGAGTAAAACGTTCTCAGAACCTCCCTGCAACCTAAAAATGAACCCAACCTAAAGATAAACCCGGAACAGTCAACATTTTCACTTCTTTTCTCAGAAGGTTAAAAAAAAAAAAAACGTACATTTTTACCGCTCAGGAAGCATATGGCTTTGTTCCCACAACCAATGTGAAACCTTAAAGCATATGTTCCCATAACGCCAAACGAACCAAATGTGCTAGCTGGGTTAGTTCCATCTGAGATGTGATGCAACCAGGGATATATTCATTAGTGAATACATACAGTTTTGCAACGGAAAACGTTTTGCACCGAAAACCACAGTTTCTTATTGGACAAGTTCAGGGTTAGTCTCTCCCTGTTTTCAGCGATTGCTTCAGTTTTGTTTCAAGTGAATACATCCCTGAGTAGTGCGAGGGAAATACAGATAAATAGAATCACTGTTGAATTTGATGGATTGGAAATGTAGCAAATTTGCATAGCAACAGGAATGGCATTCTGATTTGTTGATATTGTTGATTGACAGCTTTGAGAGTTTAAATTATACTACTGCATATATAGCTACTGCGTGAAGACTAAGGAGTGAACAATGATATGCACTCTACAAGGTGTCGAAAGCGTTCCACAGGGAAGCTGGCCCACGTTGACTCCAATGCTTCCCACAGTTCTGTTAAGTTGGCTGGACGGGTGGTGGACCATTCTAGATACACAAGGGAAACTGTTGAGTGTGGAAAAACCCAGCAGCGTTGCAGTTGTTCTTACAAACCGGTGCGCCTGGCACCTACTACCATACCCCGTTCAAAAGGCACTTAAATATTTTGTCTTGCCCATGCACCCTCTGAATGGCACACATACACAATCCATGTCTCAAGGCTTAAAATCCTTCTTTAACCTGATTGAAGTGGAGTTAACAAGTGACATCAATAAATGATCATAGCTTTCAACTGGATTCTCTTGGTCAGTCTGTCATGGGAAAAAAGCAGTTGTTCCTAATTTTTTGTCCACTCAGTGTACGCGTCAGCAACCACAGCTAGTGAAATCACTGCAACCCTAAACAAAGAGTTGCAGTCCGTTTTGGAATGGGGTGGCTGGTAATACACTGGTCCTGAACATCTCTAAAACTAAGAGCATTTTATTTGGTACAAATCATTCCCCAAGTTATAGACCTCAGCTGAATCTGGTAATGAATGGTGTGGCTGTTGAACAAGTTGAGGAGACTTAACTTCTTGGTGTCACCTTAAACCAGGGATCATCAACTAGATTCAGCCGCGGGCCAACACAACGCCTCTCTCTATCGGAGCTAGTAACCTAGTAACCTAGTAACCTAGTTAAGTCAGATGTTCAGTACATGTAGTAAATGATGAATGCATGTAAGTCTGTCTATGTTAATGTTTTTAAATGTATGTAAATTGTAAAGTATTTTAGTCTGTAATGTATTTTTCGTTATGTGTCGGACCCCAGGAAGACTAGCTGTCGCTATTGGCGTCGGCTAACGGGGATCCCAATAAAATGTATAAATGTATTTATTATAAGGTTGCATTCTACAGCTCCAGATTTCTGATCAATCTAATTGGATTGGATGGATCAGATTGATTGATTGACGATTGGGAAAAGATGGTATGATATTAATAACTTATTTTGGAAAGTAACTGATGATCAGTTTTAGTTTTCTGCCATCCCCCCAAAAAAAGTATTATATGATTGTTGTTGTTGCATACTTCATCTAGGGCAGGGGGTGTCCACCTCGTCCCCATGGAGGGCCGAAAGGCTGCTGCTGTCAGCGGTTTCCTTTCACTTCAATTAATACCTGAACAACCTGGGTCCCAACCGTTGTCGAACGTTGCAGATAGAAATGCCGTGAATAGAGCCGACGTGATTCCTTGGTCTACGTGTCGGGAGAGGCATGTTTGTTCGACATGACATATTCCTATCTGAACATTCCAAAACGTTGTGTCCTGCTGAACGAGCCCCAGATTTAGCTAGAGAGCTAACTAGTCAACTGGGGCGTTTCTAACTAACAAATGACCTTAATTGATCAATCAAAGTACAAGGGAGGAGTCAAAAACCCGCAGACACGCTGCCCTCCGTGGAATGAGTTTCGCACTTGTGATCTAAAGGATAATTTCATTAAGAACGATCATCAGATCGGCCGGTCGCTCAGCTGCTAAACCGGTAACTGCAACTGGAGGGGGTTGGGGATGAAATTTTTATTATGACACAGACATGTCTAAAGAAGAATCCCACTCTGAAAGTGTTGTTTGTATACCTAGAAATTAGATCCACTCTGCAATAACCTATCCAGAAACACTACTGTCAGGGACTGCTAGGTTTTCTGTTCTACCTGATAACTAATTACACTCACCTGGTGTCCCAGGTCTAAATCAGTCCCTGATTAGTGGGGAACAATGAGACAGAAAGTGGAACTGGCTTCAAGGTCCACATTTGAATTTGACGGTACTACATGCTTGGACTCACGCCGAGATCATGTCCCAGTTCTTGTAGCTAGATGGCGCCACAGTACTAGGTTGCTCAATAACTGCACTTGCCCCGTCTCAAAACTCACAGTGAACCACAACACAAATGGATTCATATCATATTAATACATAGGTCAGAGATTCATATACATCCTTTGTTTGTAAAAGGCTCTATTTCTGTTTTACATTTCCGTCCAACTCTGCTGAGCACAGTACATTATTTACGAAGGACATTTTCCTGTTGGTTGGGGCTTGTTGACAGGTTGAGTGAGGAGGCTGGATGAAATGTGCAGGTGTGAGTGTAAATCCCAAGTGGGGTGGGTTGTGGGTAGTGTGTGTGTGTGTGTCTGACTGTGCGTGTGCACGTGTGTGTGTGTGTCTGTTCGTCCATACAGTACATACGAGTGGCGCAGTGGTCTAAGGCGCTGCATCGCAGTGCTAGCTGTGCCACTAGAGATCCTGGTTCGAATCCAGGCTCTGTCGTAGCCGGCCGCGACCGGGAGACCCATGGGGCGGCGCACAATTGGCCCAGCGTCGTCCAGGGTAGGGGGAGGGAATGGCCGGCAGGGATGTAGCTCAGTTGGTAGAGCATGGCGTTTGCAACGCTAGGGTTGTGGGTTTGTTTCCCACGGGGGGACAGTATGAAAAATCAAAAAATAATGTATGCACTCACTAACTGTAAGTCACTCTGGATAAGAGCGTCTGCTAAATGACTAAAAAAATGTTTAAAAAAATTAAAATGTACAGAGCCACGCCCTCCTACCTGTCCCTGTGTAGCCCTCCTACCTGTCCCTGTGTAGCCCTCAGCCCTCCCACCTGTCACTATGTAGCCCTCAGCCCTCCCACCTGTCACTATGTAGCCCTCAGCCCTCCCACCTGTCACTATGTAGCCCTCAGCCCTCCTACCTGTCCCTGTGTAGCCCTCAGCCCTCCCACCTGTCACTATGTAGCCCTCAGCCCTCCCACCTGTCACTATGTAGCCCTCAGCCCTCCCACCTGTCCCTGTGTAGCCCTCCTACCTGTCCCTGTGTAGCCCTCAGCCCTCCCACCTGTCCCTGTGTAGCCCTCAGCCCTCCCACCTGTCCCTGTGTAGCCCTCAGCCCTCCTACCTGTCACTGTGTAGCCCCCAGCCCTCCTACCTGTCCCTGTGTAGCCCCCAGCCCTCCTACCTGTCCCTGTGTAGCCCTCAGCCCTCCCACCTGTCCCTGTGTAGCCCCCAGCCCTCCTACCTGTCCCAGTGTAGCCCTCAGCCCTCCCACCTGTCCCTATGTAGCCCTCAGCCCTCCCACCTGTCCCTGTGTAGCCCTCAGCCCTCCCACCTGTCCCTGTGTAGCCCTCAGCCCTCCTACCTGTCACTATGTAGCCCTCAGCCCTCCCACCTGTCACTGTGTAGCCCTCCCACCTGTCACTATGTAGCCCTCAGCCCTCCCACCTGTCCCTGTGTAGCCCTCAGCCCTCCTACCTGTCACTATGTAGCCCTCAGCCCTCCCACCTGTCACTGTGTAGCCCTCCCACCTGTCACTATGTAGCCCTCAGCCCTCCCACCTGTCCCTGTGTAGCCCTCAGCCCTCCTACCTGTCACTATGTAGCCCTCAGCCCTCCCACCTGTCACTGTGTAGCCCCCAGCCCTCCTACCTGTCCCTGTGTAGCCCTCAGCCCTCCCACCTGTCCCTATGTAGCCCTCAGCCCTCCCACCTGTCCCTGTGTAGCCCTCAGCCCTCCTACCTGTCCCTGTGTAGCCCCCAGCCCTCCTACCTGTCCCTGTGTAGCCCTCAGCCCTCCTACCTGTCACTATGTAGCCCTCAGCCCTCCCACCTGTCCCTGTGTAGCCCTCAGCCCTCCTACCTGTCACTGTGTAGCCCTCAGCCCTCCCACCTGTCCCTGTGTAGCCCCCAGCCCTCCCACCTGTCCCTGTGTAGCCCCCAGCCCTCCCACCTGTCCCTGTGTAGCCCTCAGCCCTCCTACCTGTCCCTGTGTAGCCCTCAGCCCTCCTACCTGTCCCTGTGTAGCCCTCAGCCCTCCTACCTGTCCCTGTGTAGCCCTCCTACCTGTCACTGTGTAGCCCTCAGCCCTCCCACCTGTCCCTGTGTAGCCCTCAGCCCTCCTACCTGTCACTATGTAGCCCTCAGCCCTCCCACCTGTCACTATGTAGCCCTCAGCTGCTGTCCCTGTGTAGCCCTCAGCCCTCCCACCTGTCACTATGTAGCCCTCAGCTGCTGTCCCTGTGTAGCCCTCAGCCCTCCTACCTGTCCCTGTGTAGCCCTCAGCCCTCCTACCTGTCCCTGTGTAGCCCTCAGCCCTCCTACCTGTCCCTGTGTAGCCCTCCTACCTGTCCCTGTGTAGCCCTCAGCCCTCCTACCTGTCCCTGTGTAGCCCTCAGCCCTCCTACCTGTCCCTGTGTAGCCCTCCTACCTGTCCCTGTGTAGCCCTCAGCCCTCCTACCTGTCCCTGTGTAGCCCCCAGCCCTCCCACCTGTCCCTGTGTAGCCCTCAGCCCTCCTACCTGTCACTGTGTAGCCCTCAGCCCTCCCACCTGTCCCTGTGTAGCCCTCAGCCCTCCTACCTGTCCCTGTGTAGCCCTCAGCCCTCCCACCTGTCACTATGTAGCCCTCAGCCCTCCCACCTGTCCCTGTGTAGCCCTCAGCCCTCCTACCTGTCCCTGTGTAGCCCTCAGCCCTCCCACCTGTCCCTGTGTAGCCCTCAGCCCTCCTACCTGTCCATGTGTAGCCCCCAGCCCTCCCACCTGTCCCTGTGTAGCCCTCAGCCCTCCTACCTGTCCCTGTGTAGCCCTCAGCCCTCCTACCTGTCCCTGTGTAGCCCTCAGCCCTCCCACCTGTCCCTGTGTAGCCCTCAGCCCTCCTACCTGTCCCTGTGTAGCCCTCAGCCCTCCCACCTGTCCCTGTGTAGCCCTCAGCCCTCCCACCTGTCCCTGTGTAGCCCTCAGCCCTCCTACCTGTCCCTGTGTAGCCCTCAGCCCTCCTACCTGTCCCTGTGTAGCCCTCAGCCCTCCCACCTGTCCCTGTGTAGCCCTCAGCCCTCCTACCTGTCCCTGTGTAGCCCTCAGCCCTCCCACCTGTCCCTGTGTAGCCCTCAGCCCTCCCACCTGTCCCTGTGTAGTCCTCAGCCCTCCCACCTGTCCCTCTGTAGCCCTCAGCCCTCCCACCTGTCCCTATGTAGCCCTCAGCCCTCCCACCTGTCACTATGTAGCCCTCAGCCCTCCCACCTGTCCCTGTGTAGCCCTCAGCCCTCCCACCTGTCCCTGTGTAGCCCTCAGCCCTCCCACCTGTCCCTGTGTAGCCCTCAGCCCTCCCACCTGTCCCTGTGTAGCCCTCAGCCCTCCTACCTGTCCCTGTGTAGCCCTCAGCCCTCCCACCTGTCCCTGTGTAGCCCTCAGCCCTCCCACCTGTCCCTGTGTAGCCCTCAGCTCTCCTACCGTCACTATGTAGCCCCCAGCCCTCCCACCTGTCCCGGTGTAGCCCTCAGCCCTCCTACCTGTCCCTGTGTAGCCCTCCTACCTGTCCCTGTGTAGCCCCCAGCCCTCCTACCTGTCACTATGTAGCCCCCAGCCCTCCCACCTGTCCCTGTGTAGCCCCCAGCCCTCCCACCTGTGTAGCCCTCAGCCCTCCCACCTGTCACTATGTAGCCCTCAGCCCTCCTACCTGTCACTATGTAGCCCTCAGCCCTCCTACCTGTCCCTGTGTAGCCCTCAGCCCTCCTACCTGTCACTATGTAGCCCTCAGCCCTCCTACCTGTCCCTATGTAGCCCTCAGCCCTCCTACCTGTCCCTGTGTAGCCCCCAGCCCTCCCACCTGTCCCTGTGTAGCCCTCAGCCCTCCCACCTGTCCCTGTGTAGCCCTCAGCCCTCCCACCTGTCCCTGTGTAGCCCTCAGCCCTCCTACCTGTCCCTGTGTAGCCCCCAGCCCTCCCACCTGTCCCTGTGTAGCCCTCAGCCCTCCCACATGTCTCTATGTAGCCCTCAGCCCTCCCACCTGTCCCTGTGTAGCCCCCAGCCCTCCTACCTGTCCCTGTGTAGCCCTCAGCCCTCCCACCTGTCACTATGTAGCCCTCAGCCCTCCTACCTGTCCCTGTGTAGCCCTCAGCCCTCCCACCTGTCACTATGTAGCCCTCAGCCCTCCCACCTGTCACTATGTAGCCCTCAGCCCTCCCACCTGTCCCTGTGTAGCCCTCAGCCCTCCTACCTGTCCCTGTGTAGCCCTCAGCCCTCCCACCTGTCCCTGTGTAGCCCTCAGCCCCCCTACCTGTCCCTGTGTAGCCCCCAGCCCTCCCACCTGTCCCTGTGTAGCCCCCAGCCCTCCCACCTGTCCCTGTGTAGCCCTCAGCCCTCCTACCTGTCACTATGTAGCCCTCAGCCCTCCCACCTGTCCCTGTGTAGCCCTCAGCCCTCCTACCTGTCCCTGTGTAGCCCTCAGCCCTCCCACCTGTCCCTGTGTAGCCCTCAGCCCCCCTACCTGTCCCTGTGTAGCCCCCAGCCCTCCCACCTGTCCCTGTGTAGCCCCCAGCCCTCCCACCTGTCCCTGTGTAGCCCTCAGCCCTCCCACCTGTCCCTGTGTAGCCCTCAGCCCTCCTACCTGTCCCTGTGTAGCCCTCAGCCCTCCTACCTGTCACTATGTAGCCCTCAGCCCTCCCACCTGTCCCTGTGTAGCCCCCAGCCCTCCTACCTGTCCCTGTGTAGCCCTCAGCCCTCCTACCTGTCACTATGTAGCCCTCAGCCCTCCCACCTGTCCCTGTGTAGCCCTCAGCCCTCCTACCTGTCCCTGTGTAGCCCTCAGCCCTCCTACCTGTCCCTGTGTAGCCCTCAGCCCTCCTACCTGTCACTATGTAGCCCTCAGCCCTCCTACCTGTCACTATGTAGCCCTCAGCCCTCCCACCTGTCCCTGTGTAGCCCTCAGCCCTCCTACCTGTCACTATGTAGCCCTCAGCCCTCCTACCTGTCCCTGTGTAGCCCTCAGCCCTCCTACCTGTCACTATGTAGCCCTCAGCCCTCCCACCTGTCACTATGTAGCCCCCAGCCCTCCCACCTGTCACTATGTAGCCCTCAGCTGCTGTCACAATAAAGAGCTGTATACTCAGTTGGTATACTCAGTTACATACTGTAGCTCAGTTGGTAGAGCATGGCGCTTGCAACGCCAGGGTTGTGGGTTCGATTCCCACCGGGGGCCAGTATGAAAAATTTATGCACTCACTAACTGTAAGTCGCTCTGGATAAGAGTGTCTGCTAAAAGACTAAAATGTAAATGTATACTGACAATAAAGCGCTGAATACTGACAATAAGGAGCTGTATACTGACAATAAGGAGCTGTATACTGACAATAAAGAGCTGTATACTGACAATAAGGAGCTGTATACTGACAATAAGGAGCTGTATACTGACAATAAGGAGCTGTATACTGACAATAAGGAGCTGTATACTGACAATAAGGAGCTGTATACTGACAATAAGGAGCTGAATACTGACAATAAGGAGCTGTATACTGACAATAAGGAGCTGTATACTGACAATAAGGAGCTGTATACTGACAATAAGGAGCTGTATACTGACAATAAGGAGCTGTATACTGACAATAAGGAGCTGTATACTGACAATAAGGAGCTGTATACTGACAATAAGGAGCTGAATACTGACAATAAGGAGCTGTATACTGACAATACGGAGCTGTATCCTGACAATAAGGAGCTGTATACTGACAATAAGGAGCTGTATACTGACAATAAGGAGCTGTATACTGACAATAAAGAGCTGTATACTGACAATAAGGAGCTGTATACTGACAATAAGGAGCTGTATACTGACAATAAGGAGCTGAATACTGACAATAAGGAGCTGTATACTGACAATAAGGAGCTGTATACTGACAATAAGGAGCTGTATACTGACAATAAGGAGCCGTATACTGACGGGGTCAGATGCTGTCACAATAAATAATTATATACTGACAATAAAGAGCTGTATGCTGACGGAATATGTTCCGGAATTCAATTAAGTTTGCAGATGACACGATGGTGGTAGGCCAGATCACCCACAATGATGAGACAGCCAATAGGGAGGAGGTCAGAGACATGAAGATAAAGGAGCTGAGTGTGGACCACGGAGGGCCGAGCACGCCCCCATCCACATCGACGGGCCTGTAGTGGACCACGGAGGGCCGAGCACGCCACCATCCACATCGACGGGCCTGTAGTGGAGCAGGACGAGATCTTCCAAGTTCCTCGGTGTCCACATCACTAAGGATCTATCATTGTCCACACACCCCAACACCGTTGTGAAGAGGTCATGACAACGCCTCTTTCCCCTCTGGAGGCTGAAATGATTTGGCATGGACCCTCAGATCTTCAAAAAGTTCTACAGCTGCACCATCGAGAGCATCTTGACTGGCTGCATCACCGCCTGGTATGGCAACTGCTTGGCATCTGACAGCAAAGCGCTACAGAGGGTAGTGTGTACGGCCCAGTACATCACTGCCATCCAGGACCTCTATACCAGGCGGTGTCAGAGGAAGACCCCAAAAATTGTCAAAGACTCCAGCCACCCAAGTCAAAGACCGTTCTTACTGCTACCGCACGGCAAGCCGTACTGATGAACCAAGTCTAGAACCAACAGGACCCTGAACAGCTTCTACCTCCAAGCCATAAGACTGCTAAATAGTTAGTTAAATAGTTAACCAATAGCTACCCGGACTATCTGCATTGACCCTTTTTGCACTAACTCTTTTGACTCATCACATACACTGCTGTTACTGTTTATTATCTGTCCTGTTGCCTAGTCACTTTGTCCCTACCTAAATGTACATACACATAAATGCCAAAAGTATGTGGACACCCCTTCAAATGAGTGGATTCGGTTATTTCAGCCACACCCGTTGCTGACAGGTGTATTAAATCGAGCACACAGCCATGCAATCTACATAGGAAAAAACATAGGCAGTAGAAAGGCCTTACTGAAAAGCTCAGTGACTTTCAACGTGGCACCGTCATAGGATGTCACCTCTCCAACAAGTCAGTTAGTAGGCCACACAAGCTCACAGAACGGGACCACCAAGTGCTGAAGCGCTTAATTCGTAAATATTGTCTGTCCTCGGTTGCAACATTCACTACCGAGTTCCAAACTGCCTCTGGAAGCAACATCAGCACAATAACTGTTTGTCGGGAGCTTTATGAAATGGGTTTCCGTGGCCGAGCAGCCGCACACAAGCCTAAGATCACCATCTGCAATGCCAAGTGTCGGCTGGAGTGGTGTAAAGCTCGCTGCCATTGGACTCTGGAGCAGTGGAAACGCATTCTCTGGAGTGATGAATCACGCTTCACCATCTGGCAGTCCGACGGACGAATCTGGGTTTTGGCGGATGCAGGAGAACGCTATCTGTCCGAATGCATAGTGCCAACTGTAAAGTTTGGTGGAGGAGGAATAATGGTCTGGGGCTGTTTTTCATGGTTCGGGCTAGGCCCCTTAGTTCCAGTGAGAGGAAATCTTAGCGCTACAGCAGACAATGGCATTCTAGACGATTCTGTGCTTCCAACATTCTGGTAACAGTTTGGGGAAGGCTCTTTCCTGTTTCAGCATGTCAATGCACCGGTGCACAAAGCGAGGTTAATACAGAAATGGTTTGTCGAGATCGGTGTGGAAGAACTTGACTGGCCTGCACAGAGCCCTGACCTCAACCTCATCGAATACCTTTGGGATGAATTGGAACGCAGACTGCGAGCCAGGCCTAATCGCCCAACGTCAGTGTCCGACCTCACTAATGCTGTTGGTGCTGAATGGAAGCAAGTCCCCACAGCAATGTTCCAACATCTAGTGGAAAGCCTTCCCAGAGGAGTGGAGGCTGTTATAGC
The DNA here is from genome assembly GCF_964263955.1 of Coregonus lavaretus. Taxonomy (NCBI): domain Eukaryota; kingdom Metazoa; phylum Chordata; class Actinopteri; order Salmoniformes; family Salmonidae; genus Coregonus; species Coregonus lavaretus. The sequence goes on from NW_028157567.1 coordinate 124,535, forward strand.
AGCAAAGGGGGGGACCAACTCCATATTAATGCCCATGATTTTGGAATGAGATGTTTGACTAGCAGGTGTCCATGTACTTTTGGCCCTGTAGTGTATCTACATTAATTACCTCGTACCCCTGCACATCGACTCAGTACTGGTACCCCGTGTATATAGCCAAGTTATCGTTACTCATTGTGTATTTATTCTTTGTGTTATTAATTTTTCAATTATTATTATTCTGCATTGTTGGGAAGTAATCATTTCACTGTTAGTCTACACTTCTTGTTTACGAAGCATGTGACAAATACAATTTGATTTTCCAGTTAATTCAGTACCTTCTATTTCTGCGCACAGTAGTTCACACTTCATAAAGGAGAGAAAACACATCAGAGGAGGCTGGTGGGAGGAGCTATAGGAGGACGGGCTCATTGTAATGGCTGGAATGGAATTAATGGAAAAGAGTCAAACGTGGGTTACATATGTTTGATGTTGTTCCATTTCAGCCATTACAATGAGCCCGTCGTCCTATAGCTCCTCCCACCAGCCTCCACTGATGCACATACAGATATACAGTAATCTCCAAAAGTATTGGGACAGTGAAACTTCTGTTGTTGTTTTGGCTCTGTACTCCAGCACTTTGATTTGAAATAATACATTGACTATGGAGGTTAAAGTGCAGACTGTCAGCTTTAAATTGAGGGTATTTACATCCATTTCGGGTGAACCGTTTAGAAATTACAGCACTTTCTGTACATAGTCCCCCCATATTAGGGGACCAAAAGTATTGTGACAAATTCACTTATATGTCCATTAAAGTAGTCAAAAGTTAAGTATTTGGTCCCATGTTCATAATACACATTGACTACATCAAGCTTGTGACTCTACACAGTTGTTGGATAAATGTGCTGTTTGTTTTGGTTGTGTTTCAGATTATGTTGTGCCCAAGATAAATTAATAATGTATTGTGTCATTTTGGAGTCACTTTTATTGTAAAAAAGAATAGAATATGTTTCTAAACATATTTCTACATTAATGTGGATGCTACCATGATTATGGATCATCCTGAATGAATCGTGAATAATGATGAGTGAGAACGTTACAGAGGCATTAATATTATATACCCCCAAAAATGCTAACCTCCCCTGTTATTGTAATGTTGAGAGCATGTCTTGGGGGTTTGGTACTGTATAGATGTAATGGTTAGCATGTCTTGGGGGTTTGGTACTGTATAGATGTAATGGTTAGCGGTTAGCATGTCTTGGGGGATCTGGTGCCATATAGATGTAATGGTTAGCGGTTAGCATGTCTTGGGGGTCTGGTACTGTATAGATGTAATGGTTAGCGGTTAGCATGTCTTGGGGGTTTGGTACTGTATAGATGTAATGGTTAGCGGTTAGCATGTATTGGGGATCTGGTACTGTATAGATGTAATGGTTAGCGGTTAGCATGTCTTGGGGGTTTGGTACTGTATAGATGTAATGGTTAGCGGTTAGCATGTATTGGGGATCTGGTACTGTATAGATGTAATGGTTAGCGGTTAGCATGTCTTGGGGGTCTGGTACTGTATAGATGTAATGGTTAGCGGTTAGCATGTCTTGGGGGTCTGGTACTGTATAGATGTAATGGTTAGCGGTTAACATGTCTTGGTGATCTGGTACCGTATAGATGTAATGGTTAGCATGTCTTGGGGGATCTGGTACCGTATATATGTAATGGTTAGCGGTTAGCATGTCTTGGGGGTCTGGTACTGTATAGATGTAATGGTTAGCGGTTAGCATGTCTTGGGGGTCTGGTACTGTATAGATGTAATGGTTAGCGGTTAGCATGTCTTGGGGGTCTGGTACTGTATAGATGTAATGGTTAGCGGTTAGCATGTCTTGGGGGTCTGGTACTGTATAGATGTAATGGTGAGCGGTTAGCATGTCTTGGGGGGTCTGGTACTGTATAGATGTAATGGTTAGCGGTTAGCATGTCTTGGGGGGTCTGGTACTGTATAGATGTAATGGTTAGCGGTTAGCATGTCTTGGGGGTCTGGTACTGTATATATGTAATGGTTAGCATGTCTTGGGGGTCTGGTACTGTATAGATGTAATGGTTAGCATGTCTTGGGGGTCTGGTACTGTATAGATGTAATGGTTAGCGGTTAGCATGTCTTGGGGGTCTGGTACTGTATATATGTAATGGTTAGCATGTCTTGGGGGTCTGGTACTGTATAGATGTAATGGTTAGCGGTTAGCATGTCTTGGGGGTCTGGTACTGTATAGATGTAATGGTTAGCATGTCTTGGGGGTCTGGTACTGTATAGATGTAATGGTTAGCGGTTAGCATGTCTTGGGGGTCTGGTACTGTATAGATGTAATGGTTAGCGGTTAGCATGTCTTGGGGGTCTGGTACTGTATATATGTAATGGTTAGCATGTCTTGGGGGTCTGGTACTGTATAGATGTAATGGTTAGCGGTTAGCATGTCTTGGGGGTCTGGTACTGTATAGATGTAATGGTTAGCGGTTAGCATGTCTTGGGGGTCTGGTACTGTATAGATGTAATGGTTAGCGGTTAGCATGTCTTGGGGGTCTGGAACAGCAGACGGAGGATTTGAACCCCTGACCTTGGAGGTCGTTAAGGTAAAGGTTAGAGTTCGTAAAGGTTAGAGTTGAGGCGATAACTGTTTTGCCTGAGGGTGTTCCTTTCAACATGGCCACTATGACTGACGCATTATTATCAGGGGCGCCAAGTTGATTACCTTTCTGACTGGGAACAGAAAGAGTGTTTACAAGGGAGTCATTATAGTGTTTAGAAGGGAGTCATTATAGTGTTTAGAAGGGAGTCATTATAGTGTTTAGAAGGGAGTCATTATAGTGTTTAGAAGGGAGTCATTATAGTGTTTAGAAGGGAGTCATTATAGTGTTTAGAAGGGAGTCATTATAGTATTTAGAAGGGAGTCATTATAGTGTTTAGAAGGGAGTCATTATAGTGTTTAGAAGGGAGTCATTATAGTGTTTAGAAGGGAGTCATTATAGTGTTTAGAAGGGAGTCATTATAGTGTTTAGAAGGGAGTCATTATAGTGTTTAGAAGGGAGTCATTATAGTGTTTAGAAGGGAGTCATTATAGTGTTTAGAAGGGAGTCATTATAGTGTTTAGAAGGGAGTCATTATAGTGTTTAGAAGGGAGTCATTATAGTGTTTAGAAGGGAGTACTTTCAATGACTAGTGTGTGATTGTCACGAACGTTGAGAGACGGGTCGGACCAAGGTGCAGCGTGAAAAGCGTACATGTTTATTAACTCAATAAACATTCAACAAAACAAGAAACAACGTAACGTGAAGTCCAATGGGCTATACACACCAGACTAACAGGAACAAGATCCCACAATACACAGCAGGCAATGGGCTACCTAAGGATGATCCCCAATCAGAGACAACGAGCGACCAGCTGCCTCTGATTGGGAATCACACCCGGCCAAACATAGAAATACAACCTAGATCTACCACATAGAAATACACTAACATAGATCTCAACAGAAAACTCACACCCTGACCCAACCAACGAGAGTTCTCTCGATCAGGGCGTGACAGTACCCCCCCCCCAAAAAAAATACGTACTCCGGCCGCACCAACCTGACTCATTAGGGGAGGGTCCGGGTGGGCCTTCGTCCTCGGATGCGGATCCGGCTCCGGACGTGACGACCTCTCCCTCTCTGCCTCCCTGTTGCGCCCCTGGTCTGGTTTGGTGCGAGGAGCTGGCACAGGACGCACTGGGCTGTGGAGGCGCACTGGCGACGCAGTGCATTTCTCCGCATACCTTGGTTCCTCAATGAACACACGCTCCTTCTGTTGCCTGACCAGCTCCTCTCTCCGTGCCTCCACTACCTCCTTCTCCCTTTGAGCCTCCTGTAGCACCTCCTGTAGCGCCTCCCTCCCGCTCCCTCTGAGCTAACAGCCCCCGTAACGTGGTGGCCTCCTCTCTCAGACTGCTCCAGTCCTTCTCTCTCTTTCCCGCCAATCCTCCTCCAGTGAGGACTCTGATTGGGAAACCACACCCGGCCAAACATAGAAAGATCATCCTAGATCTACAACATAGAAATACACTAACATAGATCTCAACAGAAAACTCACACCCTGACCCAACCAACGAGAGTTCTCTCGATCAGGGCGTGACAGTGATTGACATGATGTTTAGCTCCAGGCAGTTTCACCTCTAGCCTTTAGAGGGCCCTAAGTGAGATTTGGTTGCTGAATATATTTAATTAAACTGCTGAAAACCCTCCCACTTGCTAGCCAACAGATTTTCTCATGGAGTTTTCATTCAATAGGGTTTTCAGTACATTTATCTAAAGCCATTCCTTAAAATGTGGGGTACCTTTAATTAGAATTTTCGACAGACTCACTAGAATATATGGAGAGAACGGTTCAGAATATTAGGGATCAATTAAAGAAAGCCATGTAAATACACACATATTCGTCACCTTTTCAGCACGAAACGGTAGATTAAAAAAGTATTTTGATCTTGTATATTATTTAGGGTTAAGAAAATATTTATGAATAATAAAAAAACAGGTTTGGAGAGCCTTTACGCACTAAATACATCGGTGAATCAAAAATACAGTGGTTTGATTCATCCTGAAAGTTGCCATATTCAATTGTTCAATCCATGAAATATTGGAAGTTAAGAAAAGTGTACAATAGGGGTTAAACAGTAGTCCTATAAATAACTTGCCATTTAGCAGACGCTTTTATCCAAAGCGACTTAGTCATAATTTTTTTTTGTGTGTGTATGGGTGGTCCCGGGGATCGAACCCACTACCCTGGCGTTACAAGCGCCGTGCTCTACCAGCTGAGCTACAGAGGACCACTAATCATGGAACTGTGATGACAACCGTCCAGTCGTCGGGAAACCGTGCTCCAGGCTCCAGGCTCCAGGCTCCAGGCTCCAAGCTCCAGGCTGCAGGCTCCAGGCTCCAGGCTCCAGGTTTAAACTGCTACGTGTGGTCTGTGTTCCATAATAATTAAAATTATTGCACAACTTGTAATATGATCCACTATTGACAGCGATCCTCAGGAACAACCTTACGAACGTGACAGAGGAAAGAAAGGTAAACTAACTAACACTTCACTGAGGAAAAGGTGTTAAAAATTAAAATTACAATTTGTCTGTCATAGTTGACGTGTACCTATGATGAAAATTACAGGCCTCTCTCATCTTTTTAAGTGGGAGAACTTGCACAATTGGTGGCTGACTAAATACTTTTTTTCCCCACTGTATGTTGATATGCTTCAGTTTGCTGTTTCACATTTGTCTCCATAAGGTAAAATAGATCTAAAGCAATTGTCATTTATATTTACAATCCCCTTATCCAAAATGGCTTACTCATTTACCCAGCTCTTATCAGTAGCTCAGCCTCTTATCAATTTGTAAAATTGCAGTGCAATGGAGAATGGTGTTATTCCTATCGGGGAAAAAGGAAGTAGATGTTGTTCCGCTTGGAACCGACAGGTTGTTTGACTTCATTCATCGTTTCGTCACGTGTAAAGGCATCAAGGTGGTGGAATTATGAGGGAATTAAGTCCAGGTCAGAATATGGTGTATCTGTAGACACGCCTCCACCACACCTTCATTAATATGGTGTATCTGTAGACACGCCTCCACCACACCTTCATTAATATGGTGTATCTGTAGACACGCCTCCACCACACCTTCATTAATATGGTGTATCTGTAGACACGCCTCCACCACACCTTCATTAATATGGTGTATCTGAAGACACGCCTCCACCACACCTTCATTAATATGGTGTATCTGTAGACACGCCTCCACCACACCTTCATTAATATGGTGTATCTGTAGACACGCCTCCACCACACCTTCATTAATATGGTGTATCTGTAGACACGCCTCCACCACACCTTCATTTATTAGATCTCCGCCCAGAATGAATAGCGGATGAATAGTCTGATATTCTCATGCTGAAGTTCAAGATCAGAATACGCTTAGAGAGAAAAGTGCATAAAATGGGAATTACTTTCCATTTACTCACGATTATCTAGGGTCAGAAACACCCCTTACTGCCCCCCTCTTGGCAGTGGATCATCTTTTTTGCAGTGTTAAAGTGAATTTCCTGCAATTCTACACATTTTGCCATGGGGTGTAGAGAAAATGTTGCAGTTTTAAAGCAAATTTAATGCAGTTCTACTCATTTTGCCATGGGCTGGTGAAACTTTTTTGCAGGTTTAAAGCTAATTTCCTGCAATTCTACACATTTTTTCCATGCCTTATGCCATGTTCAAATGATATCTGAGTGAGAGGGACTAACAAAATCAATGGGGACCCCCCCCGGAGGTCAGGGCCCCTGACTATGCCCTGTGTGCCGGGTCAGTAATTTGGTGATGATTACTACAAGGTTTGGACAGCTGACGAGATTACCTTATTTAGCAATCTAAAAACAAAATGTAGCTGACATGGGCTAACTGAGTGACTGTCATAATAATATGCCATTTAGCAGACGCTTTTATCCAAAGCGACTTACAGTCATGTGTGCATATATTTTTACGTATGGTTGGTCCCAGGGATCGAACCCACTACCCTGGCGTTACAAGCGCCGTGCTCTACCAGCTGAGCTACAGAGGACATAACAAGAGAGAAACTGCTGATTCACAGCCACATTTCGAAAATTGCACCTTGTGTATTCTACTTTTCTAACTCTTAACAGTAGGGGAGAGTGGGGTAGGTTGAGACATTTTTTTTACATTCAGCAATCACTCCGTCAAGGGAAATATAGTATTCTTTCTAACAAAGATTCTACCTATATTTCAGGATGTGTTTCCCTGGAAATAATCAGAATTCATGTAAACGTTACAGTCTATTGGTATGTTGTTGAGCCGCAGGACAGGGTAAGATAAGACGCCTCTACATTTCTGTACTGAATGAAAACCGTTAAAAAAGCCATGTCTATCCTTATTTCCCATTTTTCATTTTAAGCATATTTTAAAAGTGCAGTATGCAGAAATCACTCAGCCATTTCCTGGTTGCTTATGTTAAAATTGTTCGGCTAATTTCAGTTTATGTTACAAAACAAGCAATGTAGAGTATAGACAGTCATTGTACCATCTAAACCGCTGTAAAACACTGACTAGTTATTACACTGTTTTGACCAATGAGATATAACCGTTTATTAATGGTTTAAAATGCATTTACAAATGATTAAATAATCATTAATAACGTAATTATAATCCCTTTATAAAACCCTTTCCAAATGGAACCTTGTTGTAATCTAAAGTGTTACCAATATCTTTACAATAACCCAAAATGTTGTCTTTTCAGCTGTTTGAAGGTGGTGTAAAAACCAAAAGTAAAAGACGTAAAAATGAAACTTAAGAACGGGAAGCATAGAAATTGTGCACATAGAACGGATCTACAGCTTCATAGACTTGCTTTCAATGTGAATGACAGATCTGTAACTCACAATTCTATGCATTACGCCTGTGAAGAAAACGCTTGAATTTGCTAAACTTGCCATTGGCTCAAACCTCAACTTACCCCAAGGCAATATCACAACTTACCCCAAGGCAATATCACAACTTACCCCATGGCAATATCACAACTTACCCCAAGGCAATATCACAACTTACCCCAAGGTAAACAGTTTGACTATATTAGCCCACACAGCTACAAGGATGCACTTTCATGCTAGGTTTACGACCTCATATTGAAGCTTATAGAGATGAGCTGATGTATAAAACTACTTTGGTTTAGATACAAGCATCATGAAACCCAATAAATGTAACCCAATAAATTAATTTGACTTGGTGAAAATCCGTTTTGGGGACCTAATTTGCATACCACTTTTTTCATGTGGTTTCTTCCTTCACAGACTCCATGAAATTATATAATCTCTTGCTAAATATTTGGTCAAATTAATCATTTTGTGTATGGTTTCCTAGAAACGGGTGGCTCAATTTACCCCAGTCTCCCCTAAGTTGTGACCCAGACTGAGTTGTATTTTTTGTTCGGATGCCCCCCTAACGGCGTAGCGTCTAGTCTGTGTGTAGGCAGAGGTGGCACTGGCTCCAGGTTTGAGTGACGCTGTGGACCCAATTAAATCAATTGCACTCGGAAAGTTCACGCTAAATCAAAAGGTGTTATCCACGTTCACATACTGTAACAGGTGTCAGTGTTAGCATTAACTGCTGCCTCCCTGAATTAGCCTCTGACTGGGCTTGAACCATTGTCCTCTACCTCGACAACACACGTGACTTTCGGCTTAACAACGTATGAACCGATTGAGCTATAGAAAAGGATCCAATTTCATAGCACCATCGGTGACTTTTCAAGTTATCTTATTACATTTAAAACTGAGTGAACATTCTGAGTGAACCTGCCGCTGTATCTGTGATTGAATTGGGACTCTTGATGGTTTTGTCGGATATACAGTGAGGGAAAAAAAGTATTTGATCCCCTGCTGATTTTGTACGTTTGCCCACTGACAAAGACATGATCAGTCTATCATTTTAATGGTAGGTTTATTTGAACAGTGAGAGACAGAATAACGACAAAGAAATCCAGAAAAGAGACACCTGGGAGCCAGACATCTTCCTGATTGAGAGGGGGTCAAATACTTATTTCCCTCATTAAAATGCAAATCAATTTATAACATTTTTGACATGCGTTTTTCTGGATTTTTTTGTTGTTATTCTGTCTCTCACTGTTCAAATAAACCTACCATTAAAATTATAGACTGATCATTTCTTTGTCAGTGTGCAAACGTACAAAATCAGCAGGGGATCAAATACTTTTTTTCCCTCACTGTATACCGTCACTCTAGGGAAAACAGCACCAACTACAGTGCCTTCAGAAGGTATTCATACCCCCTTGACTTATTCCAAAATGTGTTGTTTACAGCCTGAATTTTAAATGTTGATTAAATAGATGTTTTCTCACCCATCTACAAACAATACCCCATAATGACAAAGTGAAAACATGTATTTAAAAATTAAATACAGAAATATCTCATTTACAAAAGTATTCGCACCCCTGAGTCAATACATGTTAGGAATCACCTTTGGCGGAGATTACAGCTGTGCATCTTTCTGGGTAAGTCTCTAAGAGCTTTCCACACCTGGATTGTACAACATTTGCCCATTATTCTTTTCAAAATTCTTTAAGCTTTGTCAAATTGGTTGTTGATCATTGCTAGACAGTCATTTTTAGGTCTTGCCATAGATTTTCAAGTAGATTTAAGTAAAGACTGTAACTCGGCCACTCAGGAACATTCACTGTCTTCTTGGTAAGCAACTCCAGTGTAGATTTGGCCTTGTGTTTTAGGTTATTGTCCTGCTGAAAGGTGAATTCATCTCCCAGTGTCTGGTGGAAAGCAGACTGAACCAGGTTTTCCTCAAGGATTTTGCCTGTGCTTAGCTCTGTTCCGTTTGTTTTTACCCAGAAAATCTCCCCAGTCCTTAACGATTACAAGTATTCCCACAACATGATGCAGCCGCCACTATGCTTGAGAATATGAAGAGTGGTACTCAGTAATGTGTTCAGGACAGAAAGTGAATTGCTTTGTCACTTTTTTTGCAGTATTACTTTAGTGCCTTGTTGCAAACAGGATGCGTGTTTTGGAATATTTGTATTCTGTACAGGCTTCCTTCTTTTCACTCTGTCAATTAGGTTAGTTTTAAATTCAGGCTGTAACACAACAAAATATGGAAAAAGTCAAGGGGTGTGAATACTTTCTGAAGGCACTGAAACAGACCACCCTGCAGACACACTGTGTGGAATAATAGTATCTCTCTCTCTCTCTCTCTCTCTCTCTCTCTCTCTGTCTCTGTCTCTCTCTCTCTCTCTCTCTGTCTCTCTCTCTCTCTCTCTCTCTCTCTCTCTCTCTCTCTCTCTCTCTCTCTCTCTCTCTCTCTCTCTCTCTCTCTCTCTCTCTCTCTCTCTCTCTCTCTCTCTCTCTTTCCTCTCTCGCTCTTTCTTTCTCTCTCTCTCTCTCTCTCTCTCTCTCTCTCTCTCTCTCTCTCTCTCTCTGTCTCTCTCTCTCTCTCTCTCTCTCTCGCTCTCTCTCTCTCTCTCGCTCTCGCTCTCTCGCTCTCGCTCTCCTCTCTCCTCTCTCTCTCTCTCTCTCTCGCTCTCGTCGCTCGCTCTCGCTCGCTCGCTCTCGCTCGCTCTCTCTCTCTCTCTCTCTCTCTCTCTCACTGTGCCTGTTATTTAAACAGACCTGGACTGTTTCTTCAACACTCGGCCCCAGTGATGTACTGGGCTGTCCGCACCACCCTCTCTAGTGCCATGTGATCGAGGGCGTGATGGAGAGAGTCAGGATGCTCTCAGTGGTACAACTGTATAACTTTTTGAGCATTTGAGGGCCTGTCATGCCAAATAATGTACCCCTCTGCATCACAATTGGAACTTTTTGAGCATTTGAGGGCCTGTCATGCCAAATAATGTACCCCTCTGCGTCACAATTGGATTCGGTGTGATGACCTAATGATTTCTAATTCTGGAGATCATTGCATCCTAAAACACGATATTTTCATCATCACTATGCAAACAAGGCTGATTTCCGCGACAATTTCGCTGTTTAAACGAGTTTTGTTTAGCGAATAAAATGAAAACATGACTTCGAACTGCTTTTGGGTACCTTGTTAACATTACAACATTAAATCCATGTCTTAAAACGTTGCTACGTTTCGGAAATGGCGAAGAAAACGTGTAATCAGCTTGACACGTTAAAGTTACTTACCTTAGAGATCACAAAGTCAGCTTATTTCCACTCCATTCATATGCAAATACGTTTGATACATACTCTGGCTTGTCTGGCTGTCACGTTTTTATTTTAACCTGCCCTTCCCTTGTCTACACTGAAATAATATAATTTCAGTAGTCCTCTATTATGATGAATTGTTTTTATACCTCGCATAGCTCATTAGGTCACCCCTGTGGTTTAATATATATGTATCTATTATAGGTCCTAGTATACAACAATAATGTGGAACTAATAAATACCATCAAAGGATTCCTTCCAACTTACAATAATGAACACCTTGTGAAACAGCTGTGAAAACCAACCTGGCAATATTTAAGATTTGAATACATAAACTTTGATATTTTTTGGTACAGTTGTGTCATTAATATATTTACAGATTTTTTGTTGTACACTCACATGGCAATCATAGACTGAAATACTGAATTCTGGTGTGTGGAATACAGAGAGGTGGTGGTTGCTGTGTGGGTGGGAGGTTCTGCCTGCCACTTGTTCTCAACAGGCAGCCAGTCTCAGAAGGGGGACTTATAATAATATATAATAATAATAATATGCCATTTAGCAGACGCTTTAATCCATGCTCTACCAATTGAGCTACAGAGGACTTGAAGAGGGAGAAATCCAGGCACCGCTGCTCTCTTTGTTCTGAGTGTTTGCAGCGCTAGTGTTTTTAGTTCATCTGTGTATCTCACATATTATGTGGCCCAGTATGATAGAGCAAGAACACTTTCTTAGCAGATAATGACAACATGACAACAACAGTAGCTGTAGATGATGTAATGAAACGTTGGAGGGTGGTTGGTAATGGAGGACATATCGTATATGAAGATTATGACGTTGTTAATGTTTTAAGTGGAACCGGAGAGCACGTTGATTTTAGTATCAAGAGGGAATGTTTTAGTGTAACGCCACATACAACAGACAGGAAGTGTGTTGTAGACAGGGGATTGGACAGTAGAGGGAGCCACCCACATCTTGGGGAGATTATATATACTGGGGGAAAAACGAAGAAGAGTCAGAAGCATTCAGATTAATTTGGGACGGGGCTTCTCCAGACACCGCGGGTCTGTAACTTATGCTGTAACCGTGTGTGATATTAATAAAAGCCTCTAATCACGGTGCAGCCTAAGCGGACTCCTTGATTGACAGCAATAATTGCCAGCATTCACCCGATACGACAGACATCAGGTGGTTTCCACGTCTGGCTGTTGGGCAGAACCCCTAGGTCCTGGAGAACAGGAGCAGAGTTAAAGGGAACAGGTCTGGGTGTTGGGCAGAACCCCTAGGTCCTGGAGAACAGGAGCAGAGTTAAAGGGAACAGGTCTGGGTGTTGGGCAGAACCCCTAGGTCCTGGAGAACAGGAGCAGAGTTAAAGGGAGCAGGTCCGGGTGTTGGGCAGAACCCCTAGGTCCTGGAGAACAGGAGCAGAGCTAAAGGGAGCAGGTCTGGGTGTTGGGCAGAACCCCTAGGTCCTGGAGAACAGGAGCAGAGTTAAAGGGAACAGGTCCGGGTGTTGGGCAGAACCCCTAGGTCCTGGAGAACAGGAGCAGAGCTAAAGGGAACAGGGGAGGAGACCGAGACGTAAACAAGCAAACACAGGTTACACTTTACTGTGAGGAAATGTGATGGATTAGGGCAGTGTTATAAATGGGAGATGTGTAGTTTTCTACACTTTTGGAAGGTATAGCCTACCTCAAGCTGGTCCCCCTCCGACTCAGAGCACAGAGAATCAGATCCGAACTCACTGGTTCTGGTAGATGGGATACCCTCTGGGGGGCTCGGACAGTCGATGGTCCTAAAGTCATTTGGAGAGGTCAATTGAAGAGGTACATTTTTTATAAGATCAGCATAACTACCATTTCTTGCTTTCTCAAATGTCAACCAAAGCGTAACATACTTTGTCTATTGGGCTTCACCGAAGTGTAGGGCGTCAGGGCTTTCAGTGGTCGACCGTCCAACTGCTCCAACTGGAGAAGATTGTTGGCTTCCACCGAGGAAACCCTAGGAAGACGAAGAGAAAAAATATCAGTGTTAGGGAAACAAAAACTAGCTTCAGGTTATTTTGTGTGCAAATAGTAACCTTTCGGCACATCAACAGATTTTTCACCTAGTTGGCTCGGGGATTAGAACCAGCGACCTTTCGGTTACTGGCACAACGCTCTTAACCACTAAGCCACCTACCTTGTCCATGTTCAGTCTCACCTTGAGTCTAGCGAAGACACCTCGTTAAGGGCCTTTGGATTTACCGTAATTGCTTACACCTATCCATTTGCTTGATCAAGTTTGTGTGTATTGGGTATATGTTGTGAAATTGTTAGATATTACTTGTTAGATATTACTGCACTGTCGGAGCTAGAAGCACAAGCATTTCGCTACACCAAGCAATAACATCTGCTAAACACGTGCATGTGACCAATAATTTGATTTGATTTGATTTAACTTATAGCTAGATACCTCAATGTGACAGACATATAACTATATCAGTGGAGGCTGTTGAGGGGAGGACGGCTCATAATAATGTCTGGAATGGAGTCAATTGAACGGTATCAAACACATGGAAACCAGGTGATTGATGCCATTCCATTTACTCCATTCCAGACATTATTATGAGCCGTCCTCCCCTCAGCAGCCTCCACTGAACCATTTGTATAGCTAGCAACATGTAGATGACCAACTAGCTAGATGGAAAATGGTTGTTTAAGATTGACGTAAAAAGATTTTCACTGGAGCTGATATGCTCGATCCATTTCTGCTCCAGCTCTCTGATTGCTGAATCATGAACCTATATTTTTAACCTGACGATTATATCTGGTACTATCTCCAATGTTTGGAAGGCGGCCTTCGTGGTGGTGACCCTCGTGACCGAAATAATTATCAGCCTCTTTCTAAACTTTCTAGCCTAGCTAAAATATTAGAATCATTGATTCATTCTCAGCTAAGATCTTTCATATCTTTGAAATATATTCTAAGTGTACATTAGTCTGGTTTTAGACCAGGTCATAGCACTATCTCTGCTGCTTCCCTAGTTATAAATGATGTGGTTCACTGTATGGATAAAAGGCAACGTGGTGCTGCCCTCTTCATCGACCTGTCAAAGGCTTTCCATACTGTTCATCACTCACTGCTAATTCAGAGGCTTTCCTCAATCGGCCTAAACCAGTCTGCAGGTAACTGGTTTAAAAATGACTTGACAGATATAACTCAATATATCTACTTATGGTGTTAAATCAGGTTTCCTGGATATTACGAAAGGCGTCCCACAGTGGTGGATTCTGGGTCCTGTATTTTTTGCTGTTTACATTCCCAATATCAACTCTGTAAAAAAAAATGTAACTGCACTTGTATGCCGATGATACTGTCGTGTTTTCTATTGCCCCCACGGTTGACCAGGCTCTATCTGAACTACAGTCTACCCTCATTGTATTACAGAAAAAACGTTATTGACCTGAAATTAGTATTGAATGCTGGTAAAACCACAAGTATATGTTGTTCTCTAGAGCGCATTAAAATAAGTCTGATGATTTAAGCATATGTACTTTGGATGGTGTCCATATTGATCGTGTCCCTGCTTACAAATATCGGGGCATCTGGAGAGACGAAAATCAGTCTTTTAAAAAGCATGTTGATGAGTTAGTTAAGAAACTGAGAATTAAAATGGGCTTCTTCTATGGAAACAGGTCCTGCCTCTCGATAAATAGTAGAAAGCTGATTATTCAGTCGACGTTCCAATCGGTGCTAGACTTTGGCGACATCATCTATATGAACGCAGCTGCCACTTCATTAAAGACGTTAGATGCAGTTTTATCATAGAGCACTGCGCTTTATTACGGATGACAGGTTTGGTACTCATCACTGTGTTCTCTGCCAGGAAGTTGGTCGGCCATCTTTGATGTCACGTAGGTTGATACATTGTTATGTTTTCATTTATAAAGCCCTTTTACAAAAGGTCCCACTGTACCTAACATCATTACTAAACTTTAGACGTACGAGTTACCAAACCCGGTCTCAGGGATGGCTAACTCTGGAAATTCCTTTGGTCTCTACTGAGTTAGGTAAATCATAAAATATTCAATTTTATTTGGAACGGCAAGCCAGACAAAATTAAACGGGCCAATTTATATAATGAATATGAATTCCGTGGACAGAAATGATTAAATATTAAAGCATTAGACCTCTCACTAAAAGCTTCAGTCATACAAAAGTCAATCACCCTCTGTCTGGGGCTCCATGCAAGATCTCACCTCGTGGGGCATCAATGATCATGAGGAAGGTGAGGGATCAGCCCAGAACTACACGGCAGGACCTGGTCAATGACCTGAAGAGAGCTGGGACCACAGTCTCAAAGAAAACCATTAGTAACACACTACGCCGTCATGGATTAAAATCCTGCAGCGCACGCAAGGTCCCCCTGCTCAAGCCAGCGCATGTCCGTCTGGACCTCTGAGTAAGGTCCCCCTGCTCAAGCCAGCGCATGTCCGTCTGGTCCTCTGAGCAAGGTCCCCCTGCTCAAGCCAGCGCATGTCCAGGCCCGTCTGGTCCTCTGTAGCTCAGCTGGTAGAGCACGGCGCTTGTAACGCTAAGGTAGTGGGTTCGATCCCCGGGACCACCCATTCACAAATTTTTTTTTTTTATGCACGCATGACTGTAAGTCGCTTTGGATAAAAGCGTCTGCTAAATGGCATATTATATTATTATATATTATAAGTTTGGCAATGACCATCTGGATGATCCAGAGGAGGAATGGGAGAAGGTCATGTGGTCTGATGAGACAAAAATAGAGCTTTTTGGTCTAAACTCCACTCGCCGTGTTTGGAGGAAGAAGAAGGATGAGTACAACCCCAAGAACACCATCCCAACCGTGAAGCATGGTGGTGGAAACATCATTCTTTGGGGATGCTTTTCTGCAAAGGGGACAGGACGACTGCACCGTATTGAGGGGAGGATGGATGGGGCCATGTATCGCGAGATCTTGGCCAACAACCTTCTTCCCTCAGTAAGAGCATTGAAGATGGGTCGTGGCTGGGTCTTCCAGCATGACAATGACCCAAAACACACAGCCAGGGCAACTAAGGAGTAGCTCCGTAAGAAGCATCTTAAGGTCCTGGAGTGGCCTAGCCAGTCTCCAGACCTGAACCCAATAGAAAATCTTTGGAGGGAGCTGAAAGTCTGTATTGCCCAGAGACAGCCCCGAAACCTGAAGGATCTGGAGAAGGTCTGTATGGAGGAATGGGCCAAAATCCCTGCTGCAGTGTGTGCAAACCTGGTCAAGACCTACAGAAAACGTATGATCTCTGTAATTGCAAACAAAGGTTTCTGTACCAAATATTAAGTTCTGCTTTTCTGATGTATCAAATACTTATGTCATGCAATAAAATGCAAATTAATTACTTACAAATCATACAATGTGATTTTCTGGATTTTTGT
Organism: Coregonus lavaretus; assembly: GCF_964263955.1. Lineage (NCBI taxonomy): Eukaryota > Metazoa > Chordata > Actinopteri > Salmoniformes > Salmonidae > Coregonus > Coregonus lavaretus. The sequence goes on from NW_028157567.1 coordinate 140,695, forward strand.
TTTAGATTCCGTCTCTCACAGTTGAAGTGTACCTATGATAAAAATGACAGACCTCTACATGCTTTGTAAGTAGGAAAACCTGCAAAATCGGCAGTGTATCAAATACTTGTTCTTCCCACTGTATATATATATATATATATTTGCGAGAAAACAACAAAACAAATGGGGGATTGGAAGTGATGCAGACAATTACATTGATGGAAGTTACAATCTATCTGCAATATTAAAGCTGATCTACCCCCTAAGAGAAAAAAACAAAAAAACAAAAAACAAACAAGAGTTAGGTAAATCAACTGTTTACAAAACATACAGATCAGCAAATTAAAAAGCTAAGATTTAAAGTGGGCTTCTTTTTTAGAAATAGATCTTGCCTTTCCCTAAATAGCAGGAAGCAGATTGTACAGTCGACTTTCCTGCCAGTTCTTGACTATGGTGATACCATTTACCAGATTACAGCAGCCACCAGTCTTAAACCATTGGATGCCGTCTACCGTAGCGCCCTTCACTTTATCACAGGTGACAGTTGTAATACTCATCACTGCATCCTGTATCAAAAGGTTGGCTGGTCCTCATTATAGTCCCGTAGATCAATTCATTACTCCCCCTTTTGTTTCCAAAGCCCTACAACACAAGCTTACAACTTACCTAGCTTTGTTGCTAATGTATAAAAGAATGAGAAACCAAACCCGTTCACAGGGTTGCTTAACTCTTCAGATACCTCGGGTCTCCACGGAATTAGATAAATCCGCTTTTACTTTTCACGCTCCACATTTTTGTGTGCAATTGTTTTTTTTTTGTAGATTGATTTAGTAAATCGTTTCGGATGCTGTGATGTTGGGGATGTTCTAATGATCTGGTTATTAGATCTGGTTATTAGATCTGGTTATTAGATCTGGTTATTAGATCTTGTTATTAGATCTGGTTATTAGATCTTGTTATTAGATCTGGTTATTAGATCTTGTTATTAGATCTGGTTATTAGATCTTGTTATTAGATCTGGTTATTAGATCTTGTTATTAGATCTGGTTATTAGATCTTGTTATTAGATCTGGTTATTAGATCTTGTTATTAGATCTGGTTATTAGATCTGGTTTTAATATCTTGTTATTAGATCTTGTTATTAGATCTGGTTATTAGATCTGGTTATTAGATGTGGTTATTAGATCTTGGTATTAGATCTTGTTATTAGATCTGGTTATTAGATCTGGTTTTAATATCTTGTTATTAGATCTTGTTATTAGATCTGGTTATTAGATCTGGTTATTAGATGTGGTTATTAGATCTTGGTATTAGATCTTGTTATTAGATCTGGTTATTAGATCTGGTTATTAGATCTGGTTATTAGATCTGGTAATTAGATCTTGTTATATTTGTATCTTTTGCTTTGTGGTATCAGGGCAAAATTGAAAATGAGACACTGGTCTCAATTGGGCTCCCTTCTCTGTCTCCCCATAACCTCAACCTGTCTCCCCATCCCCTCTCTGTCTCCCCCATCAACTCTCTGTCTCCCCCATCCCCTCTCTGTCTCCCCCATCTCCTCTCTGTCTCCCCCATCCCCTCTCTGTCTCCCCCATAACCTCACCCTGTCTCCCCCGTCCCCTCTCTGTCTCCGCCATCTCCTCTCTGTCTCCCCCATAACCTAACCCTGTCTCCCCCATAACCTCACCCTGTCTCCCCCATAACCTCACCCTGTCTCCCCCATCCCCTCTCTGACTCCCTCATCCCCTCTCTGTCTCCCCCATCCCCTCTCTGTCTCCCCCATAACCTAACCCTGTCTCCCCCATAACCTCACCCTGTCTCCCCCATCCCCTCTCTGTCTCCACCATCCCCTCTCTGTCTCCCCCATCCCCTCTCTGTCTCCCCCATCCCCTTTCTGTCTCCCCCATCCCCTCTCTGTCTCCCCCATCCCCTCTCTGTCTCCCCCATCCCCTCTCTGTCTCCCCCATCTCTCCTCTGTCTCCCCCATAACCTCACCCTGTCTCCCCCATCCCCTCTCTGACTGCCCCATCCCCTCTCTGTCTCCCCCATCCCCTCTCTGTCTCCCCCATAACCTCACCCTGCCTCCCCCATCCCCTCTCTGACTGCCCCATCCCCTCTCTGTCTCCCCCATCCCCTCTCTGTCTCCCCCATCTCCTCCCTGTCTCCCCATCCCCTCTCTGTTTCCCCCATAACCTCACCCTGTCTCCCCCATCCCCTCTCTGTTTCCCCCATCTCCTCTCTGTCTCCCCCATCCCCTCTCTATCTCCCCCATCTCTTCTCTGTCTCCCCCATCTCTTCTCTGTCTCCCCCATAACCTCACCCTGTCTCCCCCATCCCCTCTCTGTCTCCCCCATCCCCTCTCTGTCTCCCCCATCCCCTCTCTGTCTCCCCCATCTCTTCTCTGTCTCCCCCATCCCCTCTCTGTCTCCCCCATCTCTTCTCTGTCTCCCCCATAACCTCACCCTGTCTCACCCATCCCATCTCTGTCTCCCCCATCCCCTCTCTGTCTCCCCCATCCCCTCTCTGTCTCCCCCATCCCCTCTCTATCTCCCCCCTCCCCTCTCTGTCTCCCCCATCCCCTCTCTGTCTCCCCCATCCCCTCTCTGTCTCCCCCATAACCGTATCCTGTCTCCGCTAATGCAGAATCACAAGAAGCACCTTCAGACTGAATTGACACTAAATTATGCTTTTCAGATGCATATCACCATAAGAAACAGTTGGTTGTTTGAAAGTTGATCCATCACTTAAATGGACAAAACCGGATTTTCTTGCAGCCAGCATTCCAAGACAAATGTTATATGCCACATAGGTTTCATATTTAATATGGAACAAAAATCATACCTTAGGGTGAAACCTGACAGAAATATTTGTTGGAATTGGCTTCTGTTACTGTGTTTGACATGAAATGCTTAGTGTAATCATCTGATAGTGATTTAGACCACGAGAGACATAGGTAATGATAATAATAATATTCCATTTAGCAGACGCTTTTATCCAAAGCGACTTACAGTCATGTGCGCATACATTTTTACGTATGGGTGGTCCCGGGGATCGAACCCACTACCCTGGCGTTACAAGCGCCATGCTCTACCAATTGAGCTACAGAGGACCACATAGGTCGCACTTTATATTAAGGTCACTTAATAAAACATTTATTAAACGTTTGTAAATAGTTTACATTCCATTTATTAATCATTGTTCCTACATTTGTAAATGTCACTAAGCAATCTCTAAATTGTAATTCACGCATTTATAAACGCTATTTTAAATTATTTATTCATGATTTATAAGATAATTAATAAGGAGTTTGATCATAGTATGTTTACAATTTGTAAATGATTAATAATGTACTACTAATGTACTATAAATCAGCTATAAAGGAGACGTCAACTAATCAGATTATTTATAAGGTATTTGTTAATGGTTGATTAATGCTTTGACATTTATGTACATATTTATAATGGATTTATATATGCCATGAAGGAGATATTTAATAATTGTTAAACATTGTTTTTGTCTTGGCTGTGTGCTTAGGGTCGTTGTCGTGTTGGAAGGTAAACCTCCGCCCCAGTCTGAGGTCCTGAGCGCTCTGGAGCAGTATTTTATCAAGGATATCTCTGTACTTTGCGCTGTTCATCTTTCCCTTGATCCTGACTAGTCTCCCAGTCCCTGCCGCTGAAAAACAGCACCATGCTTCACCGTAGGGATGGTGCCAGGTTTCCTCCAGACGGGACGATTGGCATTCAGGCCAAAGAGTTCAATCTTGGTTTCATCAGACCAGAGAATCTTGTTTCTCATGGTCTGAGAGTCCTTTAGGTGCATTTGGAAAACTCCAAGCGGGCTGTCATGTGCCTTTTACTGAGGAATGGCTTCCATCTGGCCACTCTACCATTAAAAGCCTGATTGGTGGAGTGCTGCACAGATGGTTGTCCTTCTGGAAGGTTCTCCCATCTCCACAGAGGAACTCTCGAACTCTGTCAGAGTGACCATCGGGTTCTTGGTCACCACCCTGAGCAAGGCCCTTCTCCCCCGATTGCTCAGTTTGGCAGGGCGGCCAGCTCTAGGAAGAGTCTTGGTGGTTCCAAACTTCTTTCATTTTAAGAATGATGGAGGCCACTGTGTTCCTGGGGTTCTTCAATGCTGCAGAAATGTTTTGGTACCCTTCCCCAGATCTGTGCCTCGACACAATCCTGTCTCGGAGCTCTACGGACAATTCCTTCGACCTCATGGCTTGGTTTTTTCTCTGTGTGCCTTTCCAAATCATGTCCAATCAATTGAATTTACCACAAGTGGACTCCAATCAAATTGTACAAACATCTCAAGGATGATCAATGGAAACAGGATGCAACTGAGCTCAATTCCAAGTCTCATAGCAAAGGGTCTGAATACACAACTCTACGGTTGCTACCCAAGCCGGCTGGTCATTCATTGTCTCGGTTCAGTTGCCAGAGACAGTCGTTAAGTATTTTGGTTCCGTTGCTATGATGACTGGCAACGTTCTTATCCCTTGCTTTCCAACTTTGGCACAGAGGGGATGGGGAAAACAGAGATGGAATGGGGGAGACAGAGATGGGATGGGGGTGACAGAGATGGGATGGGGGAGACAGAGAGGGGATGGGGGAGACAGAGATGGGATGGAGGAGACACAATCATGTCAAACAGTGCAGCCAGAATAACAGTAAAGTAGCTGCATTTGTGTTTGTTTAAGCAGTTTCTAGTGATTTTTGTTGAGGATACATCCATGACAATGTGAGATTTTGCCTGGCATAGAACATTTGCTCTCTCGCCAGGCCACTGTTCAGAAGAGACAACTACACAGCTAACACAATGACTTCAAACTGAAGCTGGAATTACAGCAAACTAACGGCAAATCCTGTTTTTCTATTGACATTTCTTTGTATATATTCATCAAAATAATGCCGGCTGATTAGTAAAAATTCCCTGTCTTAGGTCAGTTAGGATCACTTGTCATCTCCCGTCTGGATTACTGCAACTCACTGTTGGCTGGCCTCCCTGCCTGTGCCATTAAACCCCTACAACTCATCCAGAATGCCGCAGCCCGTCTGGTGTTCAACCTTCCCAAGTTCTCTCACGTCACCCCCCTCCTCCGCACACTCCACTGGCTTCCAGTTGAAGCTCGCATCCGTTACAAGACCATGGTGCTTGCCTATGGAGCAGTGAGGGGAACGGCACCTCTGTACCTTCGGGCTCTGATCAGTCCCTACACCCAAACGAGGGCATTGCGTTCATCCACCTCTGGCCTGCTGGCTCCCCTTCCTCTGCGGAAGCATAGTTCCCGCTCAGCCCAGTCAAAACTGTTCGCTGCTCTGGCACCCCAATGGTGGAACAAGCTCCCTCACGACGCCAGGACAGCGGAGTCACTCACCACCTTCCGGAGACATTTGAAACCCCACCTCTTTAAGGAATACCTGGGATAGGATCAAGTAATCCTTCTACCCCCCCCCCCCCCCCCCCCCCCCCAAAAAGAAAATTGTAAATCAAATCAAATCAAATCAAATTGTATTGGTCACATGCGCCGAATACAACAGGTGCAGACATTACAGTGAAATGCTTACTTACAGCCCTTAACCAACAGTGCATTTATTTTAAACAAAAAAGTAAGAATAAAACAACAACAAAAAAAGTGTTGAGAAAAAAAGAGCAGAAGTAAAATAAAGTGACAGTAGGGAGGCTATATATACAGTAAAATAAAGTGACAGTAGGGAGGCTATATATACAGGGGGGTACCGTTGCAGAGTCAATGTGCGGGGGCACCGGCTAGTTGAGGTAGTTGAGGTAATATGTACATGTGGGTAGAGTTAAAGTGACTATGCATAAATACTTACTTAACAGAGTAGCAGCAGCGTAAAAAGGATGGGGTGGGGGGGCAGTGCAAATAGTCCGGGTAGCCATGATTAGCTGTTCAGGAGTCTTATGGCTTGGGGGTAGAAGCTGTTGAGAAGTCTTTTGGACCTAGACTTGGCACTCCGGTACCGCTTGCCGTGCGGTAGCAGAGAGAACAGTCTATGACTAGGGTGGCTGGAGTCTTTGACAATTTTGAGGGCCTTCCTCTGACACCGCCTGGTATAGAGGTCCTGGATGGCAGGGAGCTTTGCCCCAGTGATGTACTGGGCCGTACGCACTACCCTCTGTAGTGCCTTGCGGTCAGAGGCCAAGCAGTTGCCATACCAGGCGGTGATGCAACCAGTCAGGATGCTCTCGATGGTGCAGCTGTAGAATTTTTTGAGGATCTGAGGACCCATGCCAAATCTTTTTAGTCTCCTGAGGGGGAATAGGCTTTGTCGTGCCCTCTTCATGACTGTCTTGGTGTGTTTGGACCATGATAGTTCGTTGGTGATGTGGACACCAAGGAACTTGAAGCTCTCAACCTGTTCCACTACAGCCCCGTCGATGAGAATGGGGGCGTGCTCAGTCCTCTTTTTTTTCCTGTAGTCCACAATCATCTCCTTTGTCTTGGTCACGTTGAGGGAGAGGTTGTTGTCCTGGCACCACACGGCCAGATCTCTGACCTCCTCCCTATAGGCTGTCTCATCGTTGTCGGTGATCAGGCCTACCACTGTTGTGTCGTCGGCAAACTTAATGATGGTGTTGGAGTCGTGCCTGGCCATGCAGTCATGGGTGAACAGAGAGTACAGGAGGGGACTGAGCACGCACCCCTGAGGGGCCCCCGTGTTGAGGATCAGTGTGGCAGATGTGTTGTTACCTACCCTTACCACCTGGGGGCGGCCCGTCAGGAAGTCCAGGATCCAGTTGCAGAGGGAGGTGTTTAGTCCCAGGATCCTTAGCTTAGTGATGAGCTTAGAGGGCACTATGGTGTTGAATGCTGAGCTGTAGTCAATGAATAGCATTCTCACGTAGGTGTTCCTCTTGTCCAGGTGGGAAAGGGCAGTGTGGAGTGCGATAGAGATTGCATCATCTGTGGATCTGTTGGGGCGGTATGCAAATTTGAGTGGGTCTAGGGTTTCTGGGATTATGCTGTTGATGTGAGCCATGACCAGTCTTTCAAAGCACTTCATGGCTACAGACGTCAGTGCTACGGGTCGGTAGTCATTTAGGCAGGTTATCTTAGAGTTCTTGGGCACGGGGACTATGGTGGTCTGCTTGAAACATGTTGGTATTACAGACTCAGTCAGGGACATGTTGAAAATGTCAGTGAAGACACTTGCCAGTTGGTCAGCACATGCTCGGAGTACACGTCCTGGTAATCCGTCTGGCCCTGCGGCCTTGTGAATGTTGACCTGCTTAAAAGTCTTACTCACATCGGCTACGGAGAGCGTGATCACATAGTCGTCCGGAACAGCTGGTGCTCTCATGCATGCTTCAGTGTTGCTTGCCTCGAAGCGAGCATAGAAGTGGTTTAGCTCGTCTGGTAGGCTTGTGTCACTGGGCAGCTCGCGGCTGTGCTTCCCTTTGTAGTCTGTAATAGTTTTCAAGCCCTGCCACATCCGACGAGCGTCAGAGCCAGTGTAGTATGATTCAATCTTAGACCTGTATTGACTCTTTGCCTGTTTGATGGTTCGTCGGAGGTCATAGCGGGATTTCTTATAAGCGTCCGGGTTAGAGTCCCGTTCCTTGAAAGCGGCAGCTCTACCCTTTAGCTCAGTGCGGATGTTTCCTGTAATCCATGGCTTCTGGTTGGGGTATGTACGTACGGTCACTGTGGGGACGACATCATCGATGCACTTATTGATGAAGCCAGTGACTGATGTGGTGTACTCCTCGATGCTGTCTGAAGAATCCCGGAACATGTTCCAGTCTGTGCTAGCAAAACAGTCCTGTAGCTTAGCATCTGCGTCATCTGACCACTTTTTTATTAACCGAATCACTGGTGCTTCCTGCTTCAGTTTTTGCTTATAAGCAGGAATCAGGAGGATAGAGTTATGGTCAGATTTGCCAAATGGAGGGCGAGGGAGAGCTTTGTATGCGTCTCTTTGTGTGGAGTAAAGGTGGTCTAGAGTTTTTTTCCCTCTGGTTGCACATTTAACATGCTGGTAGAAATTAGGTAGAACGGATTTAAGTTTCCCTGCATTAAAGTCCCCGGCTACTAGGAGCGCTGCATCTGGATGAGCGTTTTCCTGTTGATTAATGGCCTTGTACAACTCATTCAGTGCAATCTTAATGCCAGCATTGGTTTGTGGTGGTAAATAGACAGCTATGAAAAATATAGATGAAAACTCTCTTGGTAAATAGTGTGGTCTACAGCTTATCATAAGATACTCTACCTCAGGCGAGCAAAACCTCGAGACTTCCTTAGTATTTGATTTTGTGCACCAGCTGTTGTTTACAAATATACACAGATCGCCGCCCCTTGTCTTACCGGAGTCTGCCGTTCTGTCCTGTCGATGTAGCGTATAGCCTGCTAGCTGAATGTTATCATTGTTGTCGTTCAGCCACGACTCCGTGAAACATAAGATATTACAGTTTTTAATGTCCCGTTGGTAGGATAACCGTAATCTTAAATCGTCAATTTTATTCTCAAAAGATTGAACGTTGGCTAATAGGATTGATGGGAGAGGCAGTTTACTCGCTCGCCGTCGGATCCTTACAAGGCACCCGGATCTGCGTCCACAATATCTCCGTCTCTTCCTCACGCGAATGACGGGGATCTGGGCCTTGTAGGGTGTCTGTAGGATATCCTTCGCGAACGCCTCGTTGAAGAAAAATTCTTCGTCCAATGCGAGGTGAGTAATCACTGTCCTGATATCCAGAAGCTCTCTTTGGTTATAAGAGACGATGGCAGAAACATTATGTACAAAATAAATTACAAATAACGCGGAAAAACACACATAATAGTACAATTGGTTAGAGGGCTGTAAAACGGCAGCCATCTTCTCCGGCGCTGTCTGTCATCAGTGGTTATCCCACTGGCTATAGGGTGAATGCACCAATTTGTGAGTCGCTCTGGATAAGAGCGTCTGCTAAATGACGTAAATGTGCCCTTGAGCAAGGCACTTAACCCTAATTGCTCCTGTAAGTCGCTCTGGATAAGAGCGTCTGCTAAATGACTAAAATGTAATGTAAATGTAATCACCACTTTATTTTAAGAATGTGAAATGTCAGAATAATAGTAGAGAGAATGATTTATTTCAGCTTTTATTTCTTTCATCACATTCCCAGTGGGTCAGAAGTTTATATACACTCAATTAGTATTTGGTAGCATTGCCTTTAAATTGTTTAACTTGGGTCAAACGTTTCGGGTAGCCTTCCACAAGCTTCCCACAATAAGTTGGGTGAATTTTGGCCCATTCCTCCTGACAGAGCTGGTGTAACTGAGTCAGGTTTGTAGGCCTCCTTGCTCGCACACGTTTTTCAGTTATGCCCACACATTTTCTATAGGATTGAGGTCAGGGCTTTGTGATGGCCACTCCAATACCTTGACTTTGTTGTCCTTAAGCCATTTTGCTACAACTTTGGAAGTATGCTTGGAAGACCCATTTGCGACCAAGCTTTAACTTCCTGACTGATGTCTTGAGATGTTGCTTCAATATATCCACATAATCTTCCTTCCTCATGATGCCATCTATTTGTGAAGTGCACCAGTCCCTCCTGCAGCAAAGCACCCCCACAGCATAATGCTGCCACACCCGAGCTTCAAGGTTGGGATGGTGTTCTTTGGCTTGCAAGCCTTCACCTTTTTCCTCCAAACATAACGATGGTCATTATGGCCAAACAGTTATATTTTTGTTTCATCAGAACAGAGGACATTTCTCCAAAAAGTACGATCTTTGTCCCCATGTGCAGTTGCAAAGCGTAGTCTGGATTTTTTATGGTGGTTTTGGAGCAGTGGCTTCTTCCTTGCTGAGCGGCCTTTCAGGTTCTGTCGATAGAGGACTCGTTTTACTGTGGATATAGATACTTTTGTACCTGTTTCCTCCAGCATCTTCACTTGGTCCTTTGCTGTTGTTCTGGGATTGATTTGCACTTTTCGCACCAAAGTACATTCATCTCTAAGAGACAGAACGCGTCTCCTTCCTGAGCGGTATGACGGCTGCGTGGTCCCATGGTGTTTATACTTGCGTACTATTGTTTGTTCAGATGAACGCGGTACCTTCAGTTGACTCAAATGATGTCAATTAGCCTATCAGAAGCTTCTAAAGCCATGACATCATTTTCTGGAATTTTCCAAGCTGTTTAAAGGCACAGTCAACTTAGTGTATGTAAACTTCTGACCCACTGGAATTGTGATACAGTGAATTATAAGTGAAATAATCTGTCTGTAAACAATTGTTGGAAAAATTACTTGTGTCATGCACAAAGTAGATGTCCCAACCGACTTGCCAAAACTATAGTTTGTTAACTAGAAATCTGTGGAGTGGTTGAAAAATGTGTTTTAATGACTCCAACTTAAGTGTATGTAAACTTCCGACTTCAACTGTAAATGTCATTTATGTAGCAGTTTATGTGCTCCACAGCCCTAGGACCAGCTGTATGACTCCACAGCCCTAGGACCAGCTGTATGACTCCACAGCCCTAGGACCAGCTGTATGTGCTCCACAGCCCTAGGACCAGCTGTATGTGCTCCACAGCCCTAGGACCAGCTGTATGTGCTCCACAGCCCTAGGACCAGCTGTATGTGCTCCACAGCCCTAGGACCAGCTGTATGGGCTCCACAGCCCTAGGACCAGCTGTATGGGCTCCACAGCCCTAGGACCAGCTGTATGGGCTCCACAGCCCTAGGACCAGCTGTATGTGCTCCACAGCCCTAGGACCAGCTGTATGGGCTCCACAGCCCTAGGACCAGCTGTATGGGCTCCACAGCCCTAGGACCAGCTGTATGTGCTCCACAGCCCTAGGACCAGCTGTATGACTCCACAGCCCTAGGACCAGCTGTATGTGCTCCACAGCCCTAGGACCAGCTGTATGGGCTCCACAGCCCTAGGACCAGCTGTATGACTCCACAGCCCTAGGACCAGCTGTATGGGCTCCACAGCCCTAGGACCAGCTGTATGTGCTCCACAGCCCTAGGACCAGCTGTATGGGCTCCACAGCCCTAGGACCAGCTGTATGTGCTCCACAGCCCTAGGACCAGCTGTATGTGCTCCACAGCCCTAGGACCAGCTTTATGTGCTCCACAGCCCTAGGACCAGCTGTATGTGCTCCACAGCCCTAGGACCAGCTTTATGTGCTCCACAGCCCTAGGACCAGCTGTATGTGCTCCACAGCCCTAGGACCAGCTGTATGACTCCACAGCCCTAGGACCAGCTGTATGTGCTCCACAGCCCTAGGACCAGCTTTATGACTCCACAGCCCTAGGACCAGCTGTATGTGCTCCACAGCCCTAGGACCAGCTTTATGACTCCACAGCCCTAGGACCAGCTGTATGACTCCACAGCCCTAGGACCAGCTGTATGTGCTCCACAGCCCTAGGACCAGCTGTATGACTCCACAGCCCTAGGACCAGCTGTATGTGCTCCACAGCCCTAGGACCAGCTGTATGGGCTCCACAGCCCTAGGACCAGCTGTATGACTCCACAGCCCTAGGACCAGCTGTATGGGCTCCACAGCCCTAGGACCAGCTTTATGACTCCACAGCCCTAGGACCAGCTGTATGGGCTCCACAGCCCTAGGACCAGCTTTATGACTCCACAGCCCTAGGACCAGCTGTATGGGCTCCACAGCCCTAGGACCAGCTTTATGACTCCACAGCCCTAGGACCAGCTTTATGACTCCACAGCCCTAGGACCAGCTTTATGACTCCACAGCCCTAGGACCAGCTGTATGTGATCTGGTTTCCATAGGACCAGCTGTATGTGATCTGGTTTCCATAGGACCAGCTGTATGTGATCTGGTTTCCATAGGACCAGCTGTATGTGATCTGGTTTCCATAGGACCAGCTGTATGTGCTCCACAGCCCTAGGACCAGCTATATGTGATCTGGTTTCCATAGGACCAGCTTTATGTGATCTGGTTTCCATAGGACCAGCTGTATGTGATCTGGTTTCCATAGGACCAGCTGTATGTGCTCCACAGCCCTAGGACCAGCTTTATGTGCTCCACAGCCCTAGGACCAGCTTTATGTGATCTGGTTTCCATAGGGATAGCTTTATGTGATCTGGTTTCCATAGGACCAGCTGTATGTGCTCCACAGCCCTAGGACCAGCTGTATGTGCTCCACAGCCCTAGGACCAGCTGTATGACTCCACAGCCCTAGGACCAGCTGTATGACTCCACAGCCCTAGGACCAGCTTTATGTGCTCCACAGCCCTAGGACCAGCTTTATGACTCCACAGCCCTAGGACCAGCTTTATGTGCTCCACAGCCCTAGGACCAGCTTTATGACTCCACAGCCCTAGGACCAGCTGTATGACTCCACAGCCCTAGGACCAGCTGTATGTGATCTGGTTTCCATAGGGATAGCTTTATGTGATCTGGTTTCCATAGGACCAGCTGTATGTGCTCCACAGCCCTAGGACCAGCTGTATGTGCTCCACAGCCCTAGGACCAGCTGTATGTGCTCCACAGCCCTAGGACCAGCTGTATGTGCTCCACAGCCCTAGGACCAGCTGTATGTGATCTGGTTTCCATAGGACCAGCTTTATGTGATCTGGTTTCCATAGGACCAGCTGTATGTGATCTGGTTTCCATAGGACCAGCTGTATGTGCTCCACAGCCCTAGGACCAGCTGTATGTGCTCCACAGCCCTAGGACCAGCTTTATGACTCCACAGCCCTAGGACCAGCTGTATGGGCTCCACAGCCCTAGGACCAGCTGTATGTGATCTGGTTTCCATAGGACCAGCTGTATGTGATCTGGTTTCCATAGGACCAGCTGTATGTGATCTGGTTTCCATAGGACCAGCTGTATGTGCTCCACAGCCCTAGGACCAGCTATATGTGATCTGGTTTCCATAGGACCAGCTTTATGTGATCTGGTTTCCATAGGACCAGCTGTATGTGATCTGGTTTCCATAGGACCAGCTTTATGTGATCTGGTTTCCATAGGACCAGCTGTATGTGATCTGGTTTCCATAGGACCAGCTGTATGTGATCTGGTTTCCATAGGACAAGCTTAATGTGATCTGGTTTCCATAGGACCAGCTATATGTGATCTGGTTTCCATAGACATAGCTTTATGTGATCTGGTTTCCATAGGACCAGCTGTATGTGATCTGGTTTCCATAGGACCAGCTGTATGTGATCTGGTTTCCATAGGACCAGCTGTATGTGCTCCACAGCCCTAGGACCAGCTGTATGACTCCACAGCCCTAGGACCAGCTGTATGTGCTCCACAGCCCTAGGACCAGCTGTATGACTCCACAGCCCTAGGACCAGCTGTATGACTCCACAGCCCTAGGACCAGCTGTATGTGCTCCACAGCCCTAGGACCAGCTTTATGACTCCACAGCCCTAGGACCAGCTGTATGTGCTCCACAGCCCTAGGACCAGCTGTATGGGCTCCACAGCCCTAGGACCAGCTGTATGACTCCACAGCCCTAGGACCAGCTTTATGTGCTCCACAGCCCTAGGACCAGCTGTATGTGCTCCACAGCCCTAGGACCAGCTGTATGTGCTCCACAGCCCTAGGACCAGCTGTATGTGCTCCACAGCCCTAGGACCAGCTATATGTGCTCCACAGCCCTAGGACCAGCTGTATGACTCCACAGCCCTAGGACCAGCTGTATGACTCCACAGCCCTAGGACCAGCTGTATGTGCTCCACAGCCCTAGGACCAGCTTTATGACTCCACAGCCCTAGGACCAGCTGTATGTGCTCCACAGCCCTAGGACCAGCTGTATGTGCTCCACAGCCCTAGGACCAGCTGTATGACTCCACAGCCCTAGGACCAGCTGTATGTGCTCCACAGCCCTAGGACCAGCTTTATGACTCCACAGCCCTAGGACCAGCTGTATGTGCTCCACAGCCCTAGGACCAGCTTTATGACTCCACAGCCCTAGGACCAGCTGTATGACTCCACAGCCCTAGGACCAGCTGTATGTGCTCCACAGCCCTAGGACCAGCTTTATGACTCCACAGCCCTAGGACCAGCTGTATGGGCTCCACAGCCCTAGGACCAGCTTTATGACTCCACAGCCCTATGACCAGCTGTATGGGCTCCACAGCCCTAGGACCAGCTTTATGACTCCACAGCCCTAGGACCAGCTGTATGGGCTCCACAGCCCTAGGACCAGCTTTATGACTCCACAGCCCTAGGACCAGCTGTATGGGCTCCACAGCCCTAGGACCAGCTTTATGACTCCACAGCCCTAGGACCAGCTTAATGACTCCACAGCCCTAGGACCAGCTGTATGTGATCTGGTTTCCATAGGACCAGCTGTATGTGATCTGGTTTCCATAGGACCAGCTGTATGTGATCTGGTTTCCATAGGACCAGCTGTATGTGATCTGGTTTCCATAGGACCAGCTGTATGTGCTCCACAGCCCTAGGACCAGCTATATGTGATCTGGTTTCCATAGGACCAGCTTTATGTGATCTGGTTTCCATAGGACCAGCTGTATGTGATCTGGTTTCCATAGGACCAGCTGTATGTGCTCCACAGCCCTAGGACCAGCTTTATGTGCTCCACAGCCCTAGGACCAGCTTTATGTGATCTGGTTTCCATAGGGATAGCTTTATGTGATCTGGTTTCCATAGGACCAGCTGTATGTGCTCCACAGCCCTAGGACCAGCTTTATGTGCTCCACAGCCCTAGGACCAGCTTTATGACTCCACAGCCCTAGGACCAGCTGTATGACTCCACAGCCCTAGGACCAGCTGTATGTGATCTGGTTTCCATAGGGATAGCTTTATGTGATCTGGTTTCCATAGGACCAGCTGTATGTGCTCCACAGCCCTAGGACCAGCTGTATGTGCTCCACAGCCCTAGGACCAGCTGTATGTGCTCCACAGCCCTAGGACCAGCTGTATGTGCTCCACAGCCCTAGGACCAGCTGTATGTGATCTGGTTTCCATAGGACCAGCTTTATGTGATCTGGTTTCCATAGGACCAGCTGTATGTGATCTGGTTTCCATAGGACCAGCTGTATGTGCTCCACAGCCCTAGGACCAGCTGTATGTGCTCCACAGCCCTAGGACCAGCTGTATGTGCTCCACAGCCCTAGGACCAGCTGTATGTGCTCCACAGCCCTAGGACCAGCTGTATGTGCTCCACAGCCCTAGGACCAGCTGTATGACTCCACAGCCCTAGGACCAGCTGTATGACTCCACAGCCCTAGGACCAGCTGTATGTGCTCCACAGCCCTAGGACCAGCTGTATGACTCCACAGCCCTAGGACCAGCTGTATGGGCTCCACAGCCCTAGGACCAGCTGTATGTGCTCCACAGCCCTAGGACCAGCTGTATGGGCTCCACAGCCCTAGGACCAGCTGTATGTGATCTGGTTTCCATAGGACCAGCTGTATGTGATCTGGTTTCCATAGGACCAGCTGTATGTGATCTGGTTTCCATAGGACCAGCTGTATGTGCTCCACAGCCCTAGGACCAGCTATATGTGATCTGGTTTCCATAGGACCAGCTTTATGTGATCTGGTTTCCATAGGACCAGCTGTATGTGATCTGGTTTCCATAGGACCAGCTTTATGTGATCTGGTTTCCATAGGACCAGCTGTATGTGATCTGGTTTCCATAGGACCAGCTGTATGTGATCTGGTTTCCATAGGACCAGCTTAATGTGATCTGGTTTCCATAGGACCAGCTATATGTGATCTGGTTTCCATAGACATAGCTTTATGTGATCTGGTTTCCATAGGACCAGCTGTATGTGATCTGGTTTCCATAGGACCAGCTGTATGTGATCTGGTTTCCATAGGACCAGCTGTATGTGCTCCACAGCCCTAGGACCAGCTGTATGACTCCACAGCCCTAGGACCAGCTGTATGTGCTCCACAGCCCTAGGACCAGCTGTATGTGCTCCACAGCCCTAGGACCAGCTGTATGTGCTCCACAGCCCTAGGACCAGCTGTATGACTCCACAGCCCTAGGACCAGCTGTATGACTCCACAGCCCTAGGACCAGCTGTATGTGCTCCACAGCCCTAGGACCAGCTTTATGACTCCACAGCCCTAGGACCAGCTGTATGACTCCACAGCCCTAGGACCAGCTATATGACTCCACAGCCCTAGGACCAGCTGTATGACTCCACAGCCCTAGGACCAGCTGTATGACTCCACAGCCCTAGGACCAGCTTTATGACTCCACAGCCCTAGGACCAGCTGTATGTGCTCCACAGCCCTAGGACCAGCTTTATGACTCCACAGCCCTAGGACCAGCTGTATGTGCTCCACAGCCCTAGGACCAGCTTTATGACTCCACAGCCCTAGGACCAGCTGTATGTGCTCCACAGCCCTAGGACCAGCTATATGTGATCTGGTTTCCATAGGACCAGCTGTATGTGATCTGGTTTCCATAGGACCAGCTTTATGTGATCTGGTTTCCATAGGACCAGCTGTATGTGATCTGGTTTCCATAGGACCAGCTGTATGTGATCTGGTTTCCATAGGACCAGCTTAATGTGATCTGGTTTCCATAGGACCAGCTATATGTGATCTGGTTTCCATAGACATAGCTTTATGTGATCTGGTTTCCATAGGACCAGCTGTATGTGATCTGGTTTCCATAGGACCAGCTGTATGTGATCTGGTTTCCATAGGACCAGCTGTATGTGATCTGGTTTCCATAGGACCAGCTTTATGTGATCTGGTTTCCATAGGACCAGCTGTATGTGATCTGGTTTCCATAGGACCAGCTGTATGTGATCTGGTTTCCATAGGACCAGCTTAATGTGATCTGGTTTCCATAGGACCAGCTATATGTGATCTGGTTTCCATAGACATAGCTTTATGTGATCTGGTTTCCATAGGACCAGCTGTATGTGATCTGGTTTCCATAGGACCAGCTGTATGTGATCTGGTTTCCATAGGACCAGCTTTATGTGATCTGGTTTCCATAGGACCAGCTGTATGTGATCTGGTTTCCATAGGACCAGCTTTATGTGATCTGGTTTCCATAGGACCAGCTGTATGTGATCTGGTTTCCATAGGACCAGCTGTATGTGATCTGGTTTCCATAGGACCAGCTGTATGTGATCTGGTTTCCATAGGACCAGCTGTATGTGCTCCACAGCCCTAGGACCAGCTGTATGACTCCACAGCCCTAGGACCAGCTGTATGGGCTCCACAGCCCTAGGACCAGCTGTATGACTCCACAGCCCTAGGACCAGCTGTATGTGCTCCACAGCCCTAGGACCAGCTGTATGTGCTCCACAGCCCTAGGACCAGCTGTATGTGCTCCACAGCCCTAGGACCAGCTGTATGTGATCTGGTTTCCATAGGACCAGCTGTATGTGCTCCACAGCCCTAGGACCAGCTGTATGACTCCACAGCCCTAGGACCAGCTGTATGTGCTCCACAGCCCTAGGACCAGCTTTATGACTCCACATCCCTAGGACCAGCTGTATGGGCTCCACAGCCCTAGGACCAGCTGTATGTGCTCCACAGCCCTAGGACCAGCTGTATGGGCTCCACAGCCCTAGGACCAGCTGTATGACTCCACAGCCCTAGGACCAGCTTTATGACTCCACAGCCCTAGGACCAGCTGTATGTGATCTGGTTTCCATAGGACCAGCTTAATGTGATCTGGTTTCCATAGGACCAGCTATATGTGATCTGGTTTCCATAGACATAGCTTTATGTGATCTGGTTTCCATAGGACCAGCTGTATGTGATCTGGTTTCCATAGGACCAGCTGTATGTGATCTGGTTTCCATAGGACCAGCTGTATGTGATCTGGTTTCCATAGGACCAGCTTTATGTGATCTGGTTTCCATAGGACCAGCTGTATGTGATCTGGTTTCCATAGGACCAGCTGTATGTGATCTGGTTTCCATAGGACCAGCTTAATGTGATCTGGTTTCCATAGGACCAGCTATATGTGATCTGGTTTCCATAGACATAGCTTTATGTGATCTGGTTTCCATAGGACCAGCTGTATGTGATCTGGTTTCCATAGGACCAGCTGTATGTGATCTGGTTTCCATAGGACCAGCTTTATGTGATCTGGTTTCCATAGGACCAGCTGTATGTGATCTGGTTTCCATAGGACCAGCTTTATGTGATCTGGTTTCCATAGGACCAGCTGTATGTGATCTGGTTTCCATAGGACCAGCTGTATGTGATCTGGTTTCCATAGGACCAGCTGTATGTGATCTGGTTTCCATAGGACCAGCTGTATGTGATCTGGTTTCCATAGGACCAGCTATATGTGATCTGGTTTCCATAGGACCAGCTGTATGAGATCTGGTTTCCATAGGACCAGCTGTATGTGATCTGGTTTCCATAGGACCAGCTTTATGTGATCTGGTTTCCATAGGACCAGCTGTATGTGATCTGGTTTCCATAGGACCAGCTATATGTGATCTGGTTTCCATAGGACCAGCTATATGTGATCTGGTTTCCATAGGACCAGCTATATGTGATCTAGTTTCCATAGCACCAGCTATATGTGATCTGATTTCCATAGGACCAGCTGTATGTGATCTGGTTTCCATAGGACCAGCTGTATGTGATCTGGTTTCCATAGGACCAGCTGTATGTGATCTGGTTTCCATAGGACCAGCTTTATGTGCTCTGGTTTCCATAGGACCAGCTGTATGTGATCTGGTTTCCATAGGACCAGCTATATGTGATCTGGTTTCCATAGGACCAGCTGTATGAGATCTGGTTTCCATAGGACCAGCTGTATGTGATCTGGTTTCCATAGGACCAGCTTTATGTGATCTGGTTTCCATAGGACCAGCTGTATGTGATCTGGTTTCCATAGGACCAGCTATATGTGATCTGGTTTCCATAGGACCAGCTATATGTGATCTGGTTTCCATAGGACCAGCTATATGTGATCTAGTTTCCATAGCACCAGCTATATGTGATCTGGTTTCCATAGGACCAGCTATATGTGATCTAGTTTCCCTAGGACCAGCTATATGTGATCTGGTTTCCATAGGGCTAGCTTTATGTGATCTGGTTTCCATAGGACCAGCTTTATGTGATCTGGTTTCCATTGGACCAGCTGTATGTGATCTGGTTTCCATAGGGCTAGCTTTATGTGATCTGGTTTCCATAGGGCTAGCTTTATGTGATCTGGTTTCCATAGGGATAGCTTTATGTGATCTGGTTTCCATAGGACCAGCTTTATGTGATCTGGTTTCCATTGAACCAGTTGTATGTGATTTGGTTTCCATAGGGCTAGCTTTATGTGATCTGGTTTCCATAGGGATAGCTGTATGTGATCTGGTTTCCATAGGGCTAGCTTTATGTGATCTGGTTTCCATAGGGATAGCTGTATGTGATCTGGT